>NC_046159.1:150654006-150888731 GCF_011064425.1 Rattus rattus | reverse complement strand
AGTTACGTATTGCTTTTAGCCGGTAACCTTTATTTCTGTTGGTCTCTGAAGTCTCTCACTGTTAGTATTATTGAGAGTCTTAATTGGTCTCTCAGCCTCTACCTTGTCCACCTACACACCAGACTTCTTCAATTGCCACATTTATTCCTGTCGTTGCCTGGTGAAGACTTTCTTCAGGGTCCACGGAGCCTCAGTGCCTGGAGTTAGATCTCACATGGCTGAAGGAGAGAACTGACTCCTGCGAATTTGTCCCTTGAGCCCATGCATAAACCTTTAAACAGTAAATAAATAAAACATTGTAACCGTAGTTTTTTCAAACCTACTTTTTAAGGATGGTTCTTAGGCACTCTAACCTCCTTGTAGGCCACCACCCACCGGAAGTAGTGGGACAGAAAGGACACAAGGGAAGATCCTGTTTAGAAAGGATCTTAGAGCAACGTCATCAGGGTATCAAGTTCAGCTCACAGATCAGCAGTGACAGCCCATCTACTGGGAAACTCTACAAGTAAACCAAAATTCAGTTCAGTAGAGTCAGGACACAGAGAGAAGCTAGCCTCGACAGGAGTCAGTAGGGGACCAGAGGAACGCCTTGGGAGAAGTGGGCTGTGCTTCTCTTAGAGAAGCCGATCAGCAAAGACTGGAGACTAACAAATGTTAATAGCTGTGTAAAGGAGCCAAGCTCCCATCACTGTCCATTGAGTCCTTTTATACTCCTGCAAACATCGTGATGTCCTCTACTTGGTCTAGTTGAGGCACATGTCTTGTCTCAGCTGACATCACTCTGCCAATCAGCCCAAGTCCGAGAAGTGGTAAGGAGTCACCAGCACACCACCAGAAGTTTTAGGTGTGTTTCTCTATGGAGTCCCAACAAATGGAGCTCAACTATGCAGTGTAACGCAGAGACCAATACATGTGTGTTCTTAGCGAAGAATCCTTCATCAAGTGTCCTTTCACGTGCTTGCTTCAAACAGAGCATCCTTTTTTCCAGTGTCTGCTTTAGCGAAACACTCCTTCACGAGGCTGCCTATGTCACCTATGTCCGCTTCAACAGAACGTTCCTTCACATGTTTGCCCCAGCAAAACACCATCCAACACCACTGACTTGCCGAAGAGTCCTTACATTTCCACTTCAGAACACAACTAAAGGTGCCTCCTGCTCTCCTTATTGGCTCTCTCGTGCTGTGTGAGCTTTGCCCTATTATAGCAGCCTCTTCCCTCCAGGCTCCTTTCTTACACTTCCCCACTGGAACCTTTGGCTCTGGTCTCGCTGTATGGCTTTTGGCCACCATGACCTCTCTGTGTAGGACTCCTTTCTGCGACTTCCTTGTCAGGCTTAGTCCTCCTCAGGCCCAGCTTGGATGTGATCTGTTCTGTCCCTCGGTCTGTGTGCTCCCCACCCTCACGCAGACAGCTGGGCTTTGATTGCTTTGAGTGAATCACGGTTGGACGCTCACTGCTCTCTATTCGATAATGTTCCTTTCTCGAAATGCTCTCTTTTTCTTTATTTCTTTTTAATTCCTTTATGCCCTGAAAAGTTCTAGGTCTATTCTCCGGAAGTTGGTTCTCTATCTTCATGATATGTTGTTTCTTACTCCTGACCCTATGTCACTTGAGCTGTCTGACTGTGCCCCCAGATGTTGACCTTGGCCCTTCTCTCTGTGTTCTTCCTTGGTTGGTCACAGCAGCCACAGTGAAGCCTTTTCAATACTTATAACGATGAGAATTTCAGTCTCCTAGAATGTGAGGCTTGACACGCATCTGGTGTGCAGCAATATTTGATACAGTAGAGGAATATAATTTTGGAATCATTGAGTTTGGAATGGCAATGGAGAATTAAGTTAGAAAATCCCAGAGTCAGCTGGAAACTTATAAGGTCACAGAATTGTACCTAAAGAATGACTTCAGACTTATATGTCCAGCTTCCCTGCCAGTTCAGCATGGTCACAGCAGCCTCCTCCTCCTCCTCTTCGTTTGGAATCAAGCACGTAGAGAAAGCTGGAGAATGCTCAGATCCAGTTAATAAGAGACGATGTCTTAGGACCAGTGTCCGAGAACAGGACCTTATTCTTACCCAGTTCACAAATCAGACCTCTTACCCCTTAATCCCTGAACAGTGGAACACCTGCAGACTCCCCCAGAGCAGGACAGAGCAGACACATTCGTCCTGCAGCCAGGCCCAGAGCAGCATGCAGCAGGACCTGGGTTGGCTCTCGCTTTCTAATCCTGTGTCCCAAATCAGGTGTTCTCTTGTGGTGGGAGGAGTTAGGGGTGGGGAGAGAGGGGAGGGGGAGAAAGGGGAGGAGAGAGGTGGAGAAGTGGGGGAGAGGGAGGGAGAGAGGGGAGGGGAGAGGAGGGAGGGGGAGAGGGAGAGAGGGAGGAGAGAGGGGCGGAGAGAGGGAGGAGAGAGGGGAGGAGAGAGGGGAGGAGGAGGGGGGAGGGGGGAGAAAGGGAGGAGAGAAGGAGGGAGAGAGGGAGGAGTTAGGGGTGGGGAGAGAGGGGGGGAGAAAAGGGAGGGAGAGAGGTGGAGAGGGAGGAGAGGGGGGGGGAAAGGGAGGAGAGGGGAGGGAGAGGGGAGGGGGAGAAAGGAGGGAGAGGGGAGGAGAGGGAGAGTTAGGGGTGGGGAGAGAGGGGGGAGGGGGAGAAAAGGGAGAGGTGGAGAGAGGGAGAGAGAGGGAGGAGGGGGGGGAGAGAGGGAGGGAGAAGGAGGAGGAGGTGGAGAGGGGAGGAGAGATGGAGGGGAGAGGGGAGGAGGAGGGAGAGAGGGAGGAGGAGGAGGGGGGAGGGAGAGAGGGGAGGAGAGGGGAGGAGAGAGGAGAGGGGAGGAGGGGAGGAGAGGGGGGGAGGAGGGAGAGAGAAGGAGAGAGGAGGGGAGGGAGAGAGGGTGGGGGCAGAGGCGCACAGGGTTACTGAATCGTTTCCAGATGGAGATAGAAGGCCAAGGAATGAAGTGTTTCCATTAAAAGTAATGTTTATGCAGCTCAGGTTTTGTGTTTTCCAGTCTGGAGAGTTTGTTGACAGAAAGACATTCTGTTCCATTTAGGGGGAGTATCAGATAATTAGAAGGTTGTTATTATATCAAAACAAATAAAGTGCCTCCTCTGTACGCTTGCTCCTCTGTATGCTTCCCTGGCTCCTCTGCTGCACCCACAGGGTTTAAGCATGCCTACTAACTTCTGGCTTCTTTTCCTTTCCAGTTTCTAGCTCATACCGTGGTCGTGTGACCGTTTCTAGTCTCTTCCCTGCTCTGTCTCCCTCCCTGACACTCTCTCAGCTGCCGCCTTTTAAGGATTTTAAGAATTAAGAATAAGAGTGTGTTCATTCCTCATAATGTTGGTTGGGCTGCATTTACCCTTCCCTATTTTGAGCTGGTCAAGCCTTCCGAAGGTCTGGGGAAATGATCTCTAGGTAATAAATAGCTTACCCGGATCACTTACGCAGGGACAGTGAACTCTCCCCATCCTGGTCCTGTTGTGAGAAGAAACTACACCCGACAACAGAAATGTAACCCCACAATGTATTGTTACACAGCACAGAGGCAGAATCAGTGGGGAAATCCTTGAGTGCCTCTTGGGTACCAGGGTTGAAGTTAATCATCTTACATGGGAAGCACTCTCTTCCAGTTGGAGATACTAGACCACTTAAGTTGCAGCAACAACTCTGGCTTGCTTTATCGTGGAGGATTGCCTCACAGTGCCGTTTCCAAGATGAGGTTCTTTGGTGACGCTGTGCTGAGGGAAGAGCGCCCTGGGCTAAGACTCTTGAGCCATGCGTGGGAATCCCACCCAGGGCCCACTCCATGCTCCTTGTCGCTCTGGCTAAATGAACACACACCGTTTTACCCTGCGGCCTCCTTCCTCTTCGGCATTCTTCTTTCTCTACCATGTTGCTGTCCCGTTCCGTTGTTTTGTAAACGGACCATCTGTACGAGTTTTCTGATTTTTTTCCAATTCCAACTTCACCCGTCTTCCAAGCAACGCTCACACTCAGTGTTACCCAGAGCTAGAACAGAAACACGCCAAGTGTGATGTGATCATGTGGTGTCTGTGCCAAGCTCACCCTCAGGACGGATGCTCACGCAGCCCAGCTGTGCCTCAGCTGAGGCTCCGGGAGTGGGTGACCACTCCGTAGCTCCACTGACATTTCTGTGGCTGGATGTGACGCGGTAACCGCCAACTCTTTGGCGAAGAGCCTTTGTCTCTCAGCCACTTCAGGGCCAACTCGTCCCCATCGCCTCCCGTGCGGGTGCTTGTAGGTGCTCCCCAGTGCTCCTCTGCTCTCCCTCCGTCCTCAGCCCTTGAGTGACTTCAATACCTGCTGCTCTGTTGTTGAGACTCAAGTCTGAGTATCTCTAGACACCTTTCAGTTCTGCTACCTTGGTCATTTATGGCCAATCGGTACCTGCTGGGTAAGTCCCCTTGGTGTTCCACAGCACCAGCTGCCCACCATGTCTAACTTGCTCATCCTCTAGTTTCCTCTAACGGCGTGACTATTCCTCCATACTCCCAGTCTTCCCTTGATAAATAGATGGTGCTGTCACTCAGGTCAGAGCAATGAGGGCTGGTCCAGACCTCTTATTTACATACGGATTTATATGTTAAGTGTTTTTTGTTTTTTATTATTATTTATAACGTGTGCATGTGCGTGTGTGTGTGTGTGTGTGTGTGTGTGTGTGTGTGTGCGCGCGCGCGCGCGCGCATGTGTTTGTGTGTGGTAGGGTGAGCCTGGGAAATTCACACACCACAGCATGAATGTGGAGGTCAGAGGGCAATTTTACTGTAAATTCTTCCTTTCTGCCTTTACATGTGTTCCAGGGCTCAGAGCAGGCTGCCAAGCTTGTGCTGAAGTACCTTTACCCACGGAGCTGTCCTGTCGGCCTTCCTGTTTCTTCTTCTTCTTTATTTATTTATTTATTTATTTATTTATTTATTTATTCACTTTATATCCCAGTCGCTGCCCCCCCCTTACAGTCTCTCTCCCCTCTCCCCCTCCCCTTCTCTGAGTGGGTAGGGGGTCCCCTAGGTAACCTCCAACCGACCCTGACCCTGACATATCAAGTCTCTGCAGGGCTAGTCACATCCTCTCCAACTGAAGCCAGACAGGCAGCCAGGTTAGGGGAACAGGACCCACAGACAGGCAACATTGATTCAGGGACAGCCCCTGCTCTAGTCGTTCAGGACCCACGTAGAGACTGAGCTGCACATCTGCTACATCTGAGCGGGGCGCCTAGGTCCAGCCCATGTATGCTCTCTGGTTGGTGGTTCGGCCTCTGAGAGCCCCAAGGGTCTTCCTGTGGGACTCCTATTCCGTCTGGCTCCTTCAATCCTTCCCTCAACTCCTCATAAGATGCCCTGAGCTCGACCCAATGTTTGGCCTTGGGTCTCTGCATCTGTTTCAGTCAGCTGCTGGCTGGGGCCTTTACATCCAGTTCATGAATAGTAACTACTGTTCAAGACACACTTTGACATAAAAATAAATAGAAAGAAAAATCTCTACTATTTTAAAATTTGCTACAGTGTGGGGGTTGTATTTTTATTATAATAAGTAATAGTGCTCAAAAGTATGTAAAACGCATCTATACCACCCTAAGAAACATGCTGGTAGTTTACATATTATCTCATGTACCCTTCCCCAAATATTTGTGAATTACGCGTTGTTTTTCTTCCTCATAAATGAAAGAAATCATGCCCAGGGACAGCCTTTTTACCTCACAGAGAGCATGAATTTGCTTCCCAGTATTAGGATGAAAATGAGCGTTGTGTTTATTGATCAGGCCTAGCTGCGACACGTCCTCACTCATGCAGAAGCCACTATAACCATCGTCTGTCATCAAATTCAATCCTGATGCCTCTTGAGCCTTACTTCCTGGCACTGCGAGGGTCTCAGATCACTCTCCTCACGGCCCACGCACGGAAGGCGAGGCTTGGGCTCAAGTCTGCATTGACCACTATGGCCGTGCTCTCTACCCAAATCCACAGTCCTTGCAAGCATTGCGTTCCTGTTCCTGAGTCCAGTTTGATCCCAGTCCTCACCGCAGGCCCCTTGGCAGGCAGGCGCGGTTACTGCCTCTTGGCATCACTAGAGACCATCGTCTGTTGGGAGAGCCCTCATGGTAATGCACTGCAAGTGTCAGCCATAACCCACATTCCTGTCCTGCATCTCAGGACCCCTCTCATCTGTACTGACCGATCCGATCCCTCTCTCAAAAGGCAGCTATTTCGGCAGGGCTGGTTTGACCTCTACAGTGTCTGTCAGCGTCTGCCTTTGTCCTGCTGGTGGGTTCAGACTTTCGACCCTGAGCGCTGTTTGTTAAACAGCCTGAATGTTTCTGTGTGCACCTTGAGCTGTGTGTTTGAGAGCACTAAAAATCAAATGCAGAATCTTATCCTCATCATACAAGAAATGTAGCAGTAACAAAAGCTCGCTGCTTCACCCTGTGCGTGCGTGCGTGCGTGCGTGCGTGCCAAGGAACAAGTAAAAATATTCATATGGGAAGGAGGATATTAGAATGGATGATGTGGTGTTAGAAATGGATTGGGGTGTTCGTGGGAAATCGTGTTTTTTGTTTTAAATACATACAGCTAATTGTATAGGTGGGGGAAGGAGTGAGCAAGCCATTGAAGTTCTTGAGTGGATTCCTGAACCACAGGGAGGAAGAACGGAAGGACTGACTGTTAAGCAGTTAAACTCTTTCCAGTCTGCTGCCTAATGAGGTCTTGGAATTGTTAATGCCTTCGTCCCAGAGCAGGGCTCATGTGGGCCTCATTGATGTTTTGCTTTTATCAGCTCCTTGCGTTCCTGGGTCTCACCTACTAACCTCCAGTATTTCCGGGTTCTACATTCCGGTGATCAGATTGATATTGATAAACTTTTCCTAGGGGTGGGGTAAGGAGCCGGGACAGATAGTAAATATTTTCAACCTTGTATACCAAAACAGTCCCTCCTGAGTTGTAGTCTCCAAAAAGGGACCATTTTCTTCTAAACATTATTAAAAGTATTCTCTTCCTGACCGTTGGCAAGTGGAACGTCTTTGGTGGTGCACATCTCTAGCTCCAGCGTGGTAGCGCACATCTCTAGTCCCAGCGTTCAGGAAGAGAAGGCAGGAAGTTCAGGAGTTCAAGGTCATTTCTAACTACTTAGAATATCGGTTCTCAACCTGGAGGTTGAATGACTTTCACAGGGGGTCCCCTAAAACCATTAAAAAACACACATATTTACCTTGCTGTCGGGGCCCAGCCTCGGCCCGACACAGGATCAGGGTTCTCAGCTGGAAGCAGGGATACCCGGAAGACTCCTAAGAAAACACACAGGCAATCCTTTCGGGGTACAAGCTGACAGGCAAGTTTCAAGGCTCTTTCTCTTTCTCTCCCTGGCTCACTTGCAGCTTGAGGCTGCATGCACTTTCCCTCTCTCTTTGGGCTGGAGGTTGTGCTCTCTCGTGAGCTCCATTTCACACACTGCCATACACACCACTCACACCACACATACCTCCATGTGCCCTCCTTTCACTCACACGCCCACTCCCTCGCCTCTAACTTGCCCCGGCCTTTTACTGTTACTCCGAGAAGCAGGTAGAAAGAGAGACATTGTCCAATCATTACCAAATGTGTCAAGTTCAAAAGAATGATCACATCTCACAGAGAATTAGGAATTGCAATTGTTCCCCAAAAGTTTCAAGCCTCCCCTATTCTCAGGCCTGTGGCCAAGATAATAATTGCAAATTTATCATTATTTAAACTTTTAACATTTGACTTACTATACTTCAGAGCTCAGAGCTCCGAGGTCAGCTACTTACATTTGCCTGTGAAGCTCTAATGATAAACGGCATGGACAAAGCTGCCAGGCAGTGGCCAGAAAGAGTCAAGTTAACCCCTAACTCAGCAGCTCCACTGGCTTCCTGCTTCTGCACATTGCACACAATGACTCTCCTCAGAGTCTCAGTGTTTTAACATAGTTTTACAAGTTTTACATAGTTTTATGTATTCTATACTTGCTTACACATACATTTCCGAAAAGACCAGGAACCACTCTCAAGTGTGCAAAACTCATTTCATAACTTCAATAGCTTTTTCCTTTCTTGGGGTCTCAATATTGGCTCTGCTTCATTTTCTCCATTTATTCCTAAACATAATCTCTTCAAATTTTGTTTGCAAGTCAAACATTAATCTGAAACTACCGTTGTGCAGTTATTACATTATTCCTAAAATTATATCCCACAGCTTACACCTGGGCCATTAGGACTGTGCTGTGCTGTGCCCCTAATGCCTCCATGTTTGATTGTTTAAGAATCATTACATCAAGGAACATCTAGTTTCACAGAACTCACCAAAGCAGGAGAAAGAAACGGGAAAGTCAGATATAATAGAATAATTATGCACAACAAGGCCAAGCAAAAAGCAGTCACACACAAATGAAATCTATACAGCCATTGTTCAGGGCTAAGGCTAGGAGGAATGGGAACAGCTCTTTTACAAACAAGCTACCCGCGGGCTTCTGAGACGTCACCATCCAGGTCTGCTGCGAACAGTCCATTATTTCTGATGGCGGGTCCCCTGGAAGGATGTGTCTCCTGCTTCTCATGACCCCAGGCATCTATATCATGGTACGTTGTCCCCAGCACATTATGACTCATATAATGGTAGCAAAATTCCAGTTACAAAGTAGCAATGAAAATAATTTCATGCTTGCGGGAAGGTCACCACAACAGAAGGAACTGTAGATCACTGCTTTAGGAAGATTGAGAGCCACTGACTTAGCAAGTTCAAGGCTATTGTGGGCTGCATGACACATTGTCTCAAAAAAAGGAAGGCAAAAATATTCTTGTTTTAAGATCTATACAGGAATAGCTGGAGTGGCTGTGGTGAGACTGGCTCAGAGGCTACAGTGTAGCAATCCTGCTGTCAGCTACCTCAGCCCTAGGGGCCCATGCTGTGCACAGTCTGACAGCTCTTGGGAACCTAACTGGCTAGCTCTGACATCTGTAAGAGTCCTCAGAGCCACCCAAGCTGTCAGCCTCACCCATGCCCATGTCATTACAACAGTTTTTAGAAACTCCCCAAAGATCCTCTTGGAAACTCTGCATTTATCTCAAAGCAGTGTTTTCATACTTCCCAGAGAGTTAAAAATAGCTTTCTGTTAAATGCTGAATATATTTAAACATCTCTTGTACTGTGAGGCAGCTCAGAGGTGTGTTTAAAAGTCACGTCAGTCCCTGCATGGCGCTTCTACCCACGACTGTCTAACCACTAGTGTTCAGGGATCGTTTAATTGAATACATTAAGTTGTATCGTTAGGTTATTTGGAAACAATTTCATAAACATCAACTTTATTGACATTTTAAGATCAGAGAACTGGAAAGCAGTTAAGACAGCAGATCAGACAGCACCGTAGCCACCATAGCAGCTCTGACAAACACCAAGCCTGACTTCCCAGGCCCAGACGACTAACATTGATCTCAGGCAAGGCACCGGACACTAGGAAATCTAGGTCAGGGAGCTGCTTTCCTGGCTGGGGTGGTATCCAGGAGCCCTCGTAGAGGAAGCTTGGGAAATTCCTCCTTTTGTTTTCTTCCTTAACGATTTAAATTCCATGTATTTCTTGTAGGGAGAGGCACAGACAACTTGCAGGAGTTGGTTCTCTCCTCCTATCTGGGTCCTGGTGATGGAGCTCACGTGGTCAGGCCTTTACCTCTGAGTAAGAGCCTTTACTTCTGAGCCATCTCACTGGCCCCAGAGGTGTAACCCAGGACGGTCTAGAACCTGTGACATCCCTCCTCCCCCGACAGTGTCTCTTCAGGGTATACCATCCCAACAGGTCCACATAACAAATTCTTCTAGGAGAGATTTGTGTCCAAGTTCTAAACACTCATTTACTTGAAATATAAATTTGCTTAAAAAAAAAAAAAAAAAGAACCTTGGTGGGTTACTGAAATCCTTCTTTTTATTCAAAATTAAAATGGACTCTGAGTAATAGGAGGTCAAAAGTTTTTGCTTGATGTTTAAACTAACAATTTCTCCTTACACAGCATCTAATGCCAAAAAATATAATAGCACCTTGACTTCCAGGCACTTAAGAGGGGGACTTAACAACGTCTCAAAGAAATAAAACTTCCAAGAATAAGATGCTTAACAGTTAAACAATCTGTCCCATGGATGGATTGTGCCTTCTATTTAAGCCTAATCTTTTGAAGTGTTAAATATTGATATAGCGGCTACACTATTCTTAGCCGTTCTCCTGTTCTGCGTGCCCAAACTAGGGTATTCCATAGAGGCTATTTTTTTTAACACTCCATTTCTGCTGCAGAAATAATATTCTAAGAACGTAAGTAAGTTTCCATGCCAGTCAAGCCTACATGGTGAGACCCTGTTTCAGAAATAAAATAAAATAATGTAACTGTGCAGGCTAGTTTTATGTCAACTTGACACAAGACAGAGTTGCTGGAAAGGAGGAACTTAAATGAGAAGTCGTCCATGAGATCCAGCTGTAAGGCATTTTCTCAATTAGCAATCAAGGGGGCGGGCTCAGCCCATTGTGGGTGGGGTCGTCCCTGGGGTGGTGGTCCTGTGGTCTATAAGAAAGCAGGATGATCAAGCCATGGGAAACATCCCAGTAAGCAGCACCCCTCCACGGCCTCTGCATCAGCTCCTGCCCCAGGTTCCAACTCTGCTGGACTTCCTGTCCCGACTTCCTTTGATGAGGAACTGTAATGTGGAAGTCTAAGCCCAATAAACCCTTTCCTCCCCAGGTTGCTTTGGTTACGGTGTTTCATCTCAGCAATAGTGTCCCGTGTAACTCACATGTACTTCTCACGTTTATGGTATCAAGAAGAAAAAACCAATGAACAGATTAACGCCCAAGTTTCTAACCTGTATTTGTTCTTTTTCTCCCTAATATAAGTTTATTCTGAGACATATTAAGAACATTAAGACATCTGGAGGACAAATTCAGTCCATTTAGCCCACTATAGATTTATAGGCTCAGATATTGGAAGTCTAAGAAATTTATTTCTCATAGTTCTGAGGGTTAAGAAATCCAAGATCAAGGACAAAAATCAATATTAATTAATACTTATGAATTATAGTTAATAAATACTGTTATCGCTTTTCAAATTACATTCAGGGACTTTTTCTTTAAGATTTCTTTTATCCCCAGAAAGATATTAACTCAATGTACTCTAGGACCCTCCCCATCTTGTCTAGACCCTCCCCCATTTTCTTCTTGAAAATTATGTTCCCCGGTTTAAGATGCCACGGTACTTTTCCTGAGCCTTCGGGCTCCCCTTTCACATTTGCTCATTCTGTATATTTGATGCTATGTTCATCTGGGTTCTTCCCAGAAAGAATGTTGTGGCTTGGATAGAAGATTCCTCTCAAAGACTCATTTGCTGGAGTCTTATGCCTCAGTGTAGTTCTCAGGATCATGATAGTTCTAACGTCACCAATGGAGTAATTTTAATGAGCTGTTAATTGAGACCTAGTTGATGGAGATGGATCACTGGGAACATTCCTTCAAAGGCTACATTTTGGTGTCCTGTTCAGTTTGTCATTTTCTTCAGGTCTACAGGGAATTGGGTGAAGCTCCCTGGTGTTCTATTATTCTATAGTGAGGTGAGTGTGTGTGTGTGTGTGGTGTGTGTGTGTGTGTGTGTGTGTGTGTGTGTCCAGCCCAATTTAAATGTTAATCTCACTTAGAACACCCACACAGATATACCCAGAAATAATATTCACCCATGACCCACTCAGATGGACACATAAAATAAGCCATCATAAAGTCACACCATGACAACTGACAATCCATATATCTCTCCTTATCTCTTAATTACAGGCAATAGCAATGTATATAAGTCTTCCTAAAATGATACAATTAACCTATACTTAAGTGGAAATGTAACTTCTTTCCAGAATAGTAGATAAAATGTAGCTTACTTTTCTCTTTAATAAACAAAATAAAAAATACTAACCAATGATGACAAAGTATATCTGACATTATATAAGAGGAAGGAGAGAGAAGATATTGGAGACATATATACATGATACAGATGTAGCTGGTTTAATGTCTATTCATAGTGTTAAGGTTTATATGTGATGTTATTCCCTCCTTGCCCCCCAGATGTTGATTTAGTCACGATTGCATCCTAAGGGCTGATGTAATCAGTTTGTAACTCGATGTCAGTACTGGGGATGATAAAAACTTTCATAGGTAGGACTAGGCCTACATCTTGTCCTGGGCTTCCCGTCTCTGCTTTCTGGCCACCGTGAAGTCAGAACCCTGTTCCACCCCAACTCCTGTCATTGTCATGTCTCAGAACAGCCACGCCAATGGAGCGAGCTGGTTATAGGCTAAAACCACGAGCCCTAATGAATCTTTTCTCCTAGAAATGGTTTTTCTCAGGCATCTGTCTCAGTGATGAAAAGTTTGACTAGCAGACATATTAAGAAGTAAGTAACTGACCATGAAGCTGGCATTTGTAACGCCTTCCCCCACTACCTGGTCTGCATTCACTTTGTCTTCAGTGAGACCCTTGGGTGGTTGTGGTTCCTAGCCTGGGGTGGTAACCTTTGTCATTCCTGAAGGGCCTGGGCCATTTGGAGTTCTTAGATAGGGTCCTTGTGGCTGCTGAACATGGTAGGCTGGAGATGGCCACAGGGTGTCTTGTATTCTGGATACACTCACTCTTTACATTCACCACGGAGGGTCAGGCCACTTGCTCCTTGATGGCCACCGCAGCACAGTAACCCCATCCTTGCCTGTGGGTGCAGAGATGAGGCCGTGTGGGAGTCAGCGTAGTCTCTGCACGGGAGCATTCCTTGCTCTGGGACTGACACCCTTAGTCAATAAGTCCACAGCATCAGATCACAAGATCAGGAAGCAAAATACTTGGCAGTTGGTTACAAAGGGGAAATAGTGAGTGTGTTGCCATCATTTCTATCCCTGACCACTGCCCCGGTGAATCCTGGCTATGGCAGAAATATATCCTATGCAGCCTCTGTACTGACCCACACCATGCTTGGCCTTTTAGAGAACCCTGCCTAGGTGCTGTCACCTGTCTTCACAGTGACACCCAGTCTCCACTCCCATTGTATCAAACCAGCTGCTTCAGAGGGATGGAGAATTTGGAAAGACCATGACTTGTATGAACAGGGCCACTGAAGCATTTCTTTTTGTTGTGAAGTCAATTCCTTGACCAGAAACAATGCTTGTGTATATTGAAATTCTGGGAATACCCGTTTCCAGTGTAATACATCATAACCCTTTCCAGTGGTCTTTTTCATAGTTTTAAATGCTTCCCAGGGAAGAAACCTGCTCCCAGTTGTCCAATACTCTTACTTAGGTGATCTATCCTTCAGAGACAGCATCCATTCAGTTCCCAGCTACAGTTTCTAGGCAAATGTTGCCCTTCTTAGGATCTCTTTCTGGCATACAGTATAAGCCAGACAGCCCCTCATTATACAAGGGATTTCATCCCTCTTCCTGCTAATCCCCACCATCGTTCCTTCTGCTAATCCTCTTTCTGGGGTTCCTGGGCTCTCCTTGATCACTTCTCTGTTTATTTAATCTCTAATCGTACCCAACCCCCCTTACCCCAAAGTTCAGCCCACTCATGCCATTTGGCCTCCCACATCCCATGCTGCGCCCTCTCCACCTCGGGTGAAACCATCTCCTTTCACTGGGTGCAAGCATTAAGCCTACAGTCTCCACAGCGATGATGACACCTCCTCGCTTTGCCTGGGCCTTCGCACCCTTCTTGGTCCATCACATACACCCATTGCCAGTGCCCTCTCCACCCAGCCCCACCTCGTGGCTCCAGAGAGGGGCAGGGACACCGGTCTTCACCTACCATCGTTGTCCTCATCCTGGAATATCCAGAGATTGTGGTTCAGGCTGTGGCACCTGACAGGCTGTGGGCTCGAACTGACATTTTAATCTTTTGTTACATCCTGTTTCCTATCATTGACATAACGGGGCCTTTCCATGTCTTCACCCTTGGGTCTCTTGGTGGCAGAAGTCACTCCTAGACCCACCTACTCGGTGACTGCGTCCAAGTGTCAGAGAGAATGTATACTTCACTGAAGGAAAATGAGACGTGCACAGGACTTTTTCCCATCTCCTCTTCATACTTTATGAGCCTTAAATTGGTGGGACCCCCTTCATCAATTTGACTGAGTGTCTGGTTCTTGCAAAATGACTTGGCTGGTGCACATTTGTACATTTTGCTGCTTAGGTTGTCATCTGGACACAAGCTACATTCGTCTGGGAGCAAGGAATCTTTATGGAGGGCACAAGCAGTTCTCCTCCATGGTCTCTGCTTCAGTTCCTGCTCTGACTCCCCGCAGTGATGTTCTGCAGTCGGATTTGGAAGTCAAATTCCTGCTAAAGGTTCTCTTCCTTGGTCGTATGCAGCAGTGGAAAGCCTCTGTGGTAAATGCTCAGCACTACCCACTTGCTGAGGAAGCATTGCAGTTGTTGTCTGTTGGTGCCCTCAGACCCATGGTTCTGAGACACATGAATTATGACTAATTTTGAAGATTTGTACTGTACCCTTTCCCCATCTTTGGTGCCAGTTGCATCTGGATTCGTTTCACAAGCAAAACTTTCTCCCATGTCAGGAGGGAGGAGAGGGCTGCAGGTGAGAAGAGGCTCATGTCCTTGGTTGACTCTTGTAGCTGCCTCTGTAACCTTAACTTGGATCAATGGAGGAGGGAGGGAGAGGGGAGGGGAGGGGGAGGGGGGGGGGAGGGAGAAAAGGGAGAGGGGAGAGAGGGAGGGAGGGGAGAGAGAGAGAGAGAGAGAGAGAGAGAGAGAGAGAGAGAGAGAGAGAGAGAATATCAAGATGGAGATGGGGAGGGGGCTGGAGAGATGGCTCAGTGGTTAGGAGCTCTGACTGCTCTTCCAGAGGTCCTGAGTTCAAATCCCAGCAACCACATGGTGGCTCATAACCATCTGTAATGGGATCTGATGCCCTCTTCTGGTGTGTCTGAAGACAGTTACAGTGTACTCACATTAAATAAATAATGTGTGGGGTAAAAGTGTTCTACTGTTTTATTTTTTATTTTTACCACAACAGCCTCCTATCTCATAGACTTTTAAGTGGTATACAGTTTTCTTAAAACCTCTCTTTTTCCCTGTGCCACATCTTGTCACTTTCCTGGCTGACACGAAATAACCCAAGTGCTGATTATCTATGGAACTAAGTTGGCAAGTCTAGTTCCTCACCCCCACATTCTTCCTGGGAGCTATCTTGGCAGCAGCCAGTGTTGCATATGGAATTGATTTCTAGTATTTCCAAGGGTTACAGCATATGAACATTTGAAAATTCTTTGTATATTATGTAATGATGGCCCCATTCCTTAGGAGAAAGTAGAGATAAAGTCTGAAATAGCTTATTCCATATTTCAATGTGGACCCTTCCTTCTTTCCAGGTATCTCTGGGCAACTCTGTATGGAATTAATGAGGTGTGACATTGTAAAATAGTCACCTAATTGGTAATGAGTGAGTAATGCCCTACACACTGGGACAAGTCACACACACACACACACACACACACACACACACACACACACACACACACACACAGAGAGAGAGAGAGAGAGAGAGAGAGAGAGAGAGAGAGAGAGAGAGAGAGAAAGCAATATACAGTCTCCTTCTTTACTAGGTAAGCTACCGCAAAGTACAGCATTTAGGTAAAAATCCAAATCCATTCATGCAAGAATTTTACATTCGAATTATGCATAGGATCCATTTAGATATGATACGTTCTGCTGTTATTGTTGCTATAATTAATATCCTGTTAGAACTTATAGTTGGGACTTATTTAATCCTAAGATGTGGGTAAAATAAACTTTTCAAGTTTACTAATAAAAACCAGATAGTAATAAAGCTTGAGAGGAATCCAGTGGATGAAGGGCATGGTGCACAATCGTGAGGACTGGAATTTAGACCCTCAGCACCTACCTAGCAAGCTAAGTGTGCAGTGTGCATCTGCAACCCCAGTGCTGATGGACAATGGTGGGCAGACCCTGGGGACGAATTGGCCAGGTAGTCTAGACAAAATGGAGACTTCTAAGTTCGTTGAAAGACTGTCGTAAGTAAGTAAATGTGGAGAAGCAGTTGAGAAAAACATCCTAGTCTCTACATGTGCCTACACGGGCAAGGACACACACACACACACACACACACACACACACACACACACACACACACACACGGCCCTCCCAGTGACACAGTGGCAATATATAAACAAAATGTGAAGGTTTTACTTTCTTTTCCTTATTTAGATGTATGAAAGTTTTACGTTTTGATGAAATTTAATTTATCTTTTCCTGTGTTGCTTTTGATATTGTGGGACTTACCTTTATGTTTTCTCCTAAGAATTTTATAGTTTTTGTTCTTATATTTAGGTCTTTGATCCACCTGGACTAATTATTTTTTTAATATGGAAGTAGGTATAGAAGAGTGTCCTATATCCATTTTTCCTATTTGGGTGCCCAGCTTAGTGAGAAACTGTTCTTCCACGGTATAATGGTTTGGTCTCCTTGTTGAGTGTAAATTAGCCGTTGGTGGATGTGTCTGTTTCTGGACTCTTCCAGCCCACAGGCTGTATGTCTGTTCTGTGACTTGGTGTTTTAATTTTTGCAGTGTTGTAGTATGTATGAAGTCAGGAAATGTAACCCCTCCAGTTGTTGGTTTTAAAAGTTGTTTTGAGATTTCTTGCAATTTCATGCAAATTTTGAAGACTGGCTTCCATTTTTACAAAAGCAGCCTTTGGAAATTTGACAGATTTATTGAGTTTGTAGACTTTAGGTAGAATTGACACCTTAGCATTTTTACTGTCTTTGGATATTTGGTGGGTTTGTCTTGTAAGGTCTCAATTGTGTGTATGTGGTGTTTACATCATGGACAGTTGTAAGAACCCAGTTTAGTTCCTCTTAGTTACCGTGTCTTCCAATTCACAGACACAGACTGTCTGATTATTCCATCATCTCCAGTGATGGTCAACAGCACTTCCTCATGTTGGGTGCGAGGACTACCCTTTCACCTTCCTAGTTGAAATTATTCCTATATATTTTATTCAAAAGTGAGACCACGAGCTCCTTCAGACAGGTGAAGAATCTAATGAACAGCAGCGTGCCCACCCCTGGCATAGTCAGGAAGCGTAATGTGGGGTTAACGTCTCCTGGTGGCCTCTTCTTCCCTGCCTTCTTGAATTAATGTTTACTATTCCAGGGGACCATAGGCAGACCCTCCCAAGTATGTCTCCGTCCTGGTCTTGAGAACCTTGGAATGTGCCACCTTACATAGCACGGTAATTTTTTTTCAGATGTGATTAAGGGTCTCGAGATGGGGCGTTTAGTCAGGATTATCAGGACACCTCCCTTGAGATGTCAGGATCTTTGTTAAAAAAAAAAGAGAGAGAGAATCAGGGTTTCTAGCAATATTCCTTTCCGCGGGCTGGGTAAGCCCTAGGGTCTCTGATTTTCCTGACCCAGAACTATAAGTTACCCAGGGCCTTTCTTCAGGGTAGCCATGCGACTTTTGTGGGAGAAAAGAGGCTTATTTATTTATTTATTCATTTATTTATTTATTCATTTATTTATTGCAAAAGAAAAGGTGTCTCAATAAACAACCAAGGCCCTGAAACTCACAATCCCCCTGACTTTGCAAGTAATGTTATAGGTGCTACGTGCCAGCATATCCAGTTAATTGTCCTTCTGGACAGTTACCCAGGTACAGATCTGCTCTGTCTCACCTCTTACCGTGAGCTTCCCACATCATGCCAGCCAGGGCCTTTCCCAGAAGAGCTCAGAGATACAGAGAGATTGATTTCCTCACCCACACCTACCAGATAGTGAGGTGTCATCATCACGGGTCAGTCAGGTGGCTGTGCGGCGTCCCATTGCTGGACATCTCTAATAAAGTGCCTGAATGATTGCTTTTATTAGTTATAGTAATTCTCTTCATAAGATTTAAAAATCGACTTACATTATAATAGTAAGCAAAATGAATAAAAATGAAAGATCTGATGTTAATACCCAGGGAAAATGTCATCAAAAGCATTATTAAGCTGAGACTTTTGTCTTCTAACTGGTGACTGATTGTGACTTTTCCTGGGTGTAGTGATATCAGCATGCCCATAATCCCAGCATTGGGGAGGCTGAGATAGGAAGATCCAGAGTGGCTAGCCTGGGCTACATAAGACTCTGTTTAGGAAAAGAAAAGAAAAAAAATCATGTGACTACTGGTATACTTGGGTTCTTACTTCATTTTATATGCAATCATACTTATAGACTTTTTTCTTCCTGCCTTTTTAAAAAGTTGAATTTTAACATTTTCCTACTTTCATGTTTAGAAAATATACAATATTTTTCTGCCGTTTCACTGATTTCGCTTATTTTGAAAACATGTGCTTCTTTAAAAAAAATATAATTGCGTTCTTTGAAATTTCATACATATACGTAATGCGTTCCAACACTCCCCTACTTTCACATTCTCCTGTCTCCTTTTCATCCCTAACCCTGCCCTTGAAACCCCTACCAAATGCCTTTCAGATTCCAGAGACATCTGTGTGAGCACTAGGTTGGACCATCCACCAGCGAGGCCACTAGTAGACACACAACTGAAGACCATGACTCCCTCTCTCCCTGAGTCTATCAGTAGCAAATAGTTCAGCAGTGACGGAAGGCGCCCCGAACCGTTCCTCCCATGCCTGGTGTTGACAGGCATGTTTTTTGTGCAGACCCAGCACGGACGTAGCAGCTGCTGTGAGTCCGTGTCCTGTCCAGATGGAGTTAGCTGTTCGTCGCCCTTCCCTATCTTCCAGTTCTTGCATTCTTCCTGTCTCTCTTCTGCAGCATCCTCTGAGAACATGGTCTAAATACACGGACTAGGGATAGGCAGGCCCTCAGCCATCAGTCTCATCGCTGTGAAATCTTCCTGCTCGCCAATGTTCACTAGAAAGAGAGAATTCTTTGATTAAGGCAAAGAGTAGCTGTAAAAGTGGGCTTTTCGATACCTGCCCTTATTCCTGAATAATGACACGGGGACCTTTGTATTTATTAAAAGGCTTCAAGCACTACAGCTGGGCAGATTTATTCTGACGCGACTACGCTGGCTGCTCTCGCCTACTTCCGAGCCAAAAGGGATAACCTGCAGTCTTAGTCTCACTTTGGCCCCTCCTCCTTCTCTCAGTCCTGGCCTCCTCGAGAGAAGTCCCGCCTTCTCTCCTGCCAGCTACAGGCTGATCAGATTTATCAACCAATCAGAAGTCAAAGGAGAACAATGTTTTACAAAACAATGAGTGAGGAACTGCTTCATAATAAGAATAGCAGGTCCCTGCTGCGCCCAGGTCTTTGAGTACAGAAATTAGCATTTGAATACACAGTGCAAGGAAACATCCCCCTGCAAGTAACATTCGCCTATGGTATAAATATATTCAGAGGGAACTTTGAAAAGTATGGAATGCTTCCTGAGTTTTCACGTCCTCCTCACTCAGGGGTCATGCTTCTTTGTGTTGTTTAAACCGAAACCTGCACAACATATACACTTTTTAAGCAAGACCAGTGTGAACGAATAGGTATATTTTCTTCCTGAACGAAAACCGAATTTAGAATACTTTAGTCTACTCCTAGGTCACTATCATCTAGTGTTTAATTCTTTAAACTTTGAGAGAGTGCAGGTGCTGCAGAGGCCAGAAGAGGGCAGTGGATCTCCCCTAGGATAGATGTTTCCGGCAGTTGCTAGCCACCCAAATTAGGTCCTCTAGATCAGCAAAGCATTCCTAACTCACCTAAAGTTTTAGTTATACCTCTGTTTTACAAGGTTAAAACAGTGGTTAGCTATATACTCGTTTGAGAGTCTTTGCTCATCATTAACTATTTGTATCCTCCAGCCCTTTTGGGATTTCAATATTCTTCAGATATTTTCTTTTTTTTTTTTCCCTCCTGCCCCATCTCCGGATATTTTCTTTGTGGAGGTTCTAAATGGGGGCAAACTGAAACTTGGTTTTAGATTGTGTACTTAATGGTCATCTTGGGTTGTAATTCACTGTTGTGTTATACTGCACCGGGGATCGATGACTGCCCTGTTTTGTTGCATTCTGTGATGATTTGTGTCCATTGTCAGATCTGGGCCCCCCTCAAGGCACACGCTAAGGGATTATTTAGCTGCTCAAGTACCTGTGAGGGATTGTGCTAATTAGGTTAGGAGGGCCAGGGAAGACCTAAAAGTGGGAGGTGCCCTTCCCGCTGAGGTCCTGGACCGTGTAAAAAGGAGGAAGCTGACTGAACGTGTGCATTTGCTGTCTGCGCTTCCCGACCGTGTTGTCGATTGGCCGCTGTGTCCGGCGCCTGAATTATGTCTTCCCTACCATGATGGGTTGTATCCTGAAACCAGGAGCCAGTAAACTCCATTTCTTCTTTAAATTGCTTTCGCCAGAGTACTTGATCACACCAGCAGGGAAAGGACTCGGATACCATCCAAGCATCATCCTTTGAAAGCATTTTCTCTCTGGTTACATCACGTATTTTTGCTGGTTCTTTTTGGCTGTCATTTTAATCTGTGGTTATTTTTGGATTTTACTTAGGTTCCATTTCCTCCTGGAATTCTGTGGAGATAGGCGTTACACATTTTCACGCCATAAACGTCTTAGCCTCCTCGTCTTTTATTTTCTAATCTGTTTGTGCTTTGCTTTTCTAATTTTCTCAGAAACATACTACAGTTTATTTTCTAAGGCTTTAACTCACCTATTGAATTTTTAATCCCAATAATTGTATTTGTAATTCACATGAATTTTTAAAAAATGTTTTTACTTAATGTATATAAGCACACTGTAGCTGTTGTCCTCAGACACATCAGAAGAGGGCATCAGATCCCATTACATATGGTTGTGAGCCACCTTGTGGTTGCTGGGAATTGAACTCAGGACTCTGGAAGAGCAGTCAGTGCTCTTGACCACTGAGTCATCTCTCCAGCGTTCACATGAATTTTATTTTTAAAGGGGTGTGTGTGTGTGTGTGTGTGTGTGTGTGTGTGTGTGTATGTGTGTGTTTGTGCTTAAAGAGGGTGTGGGGGTCTTCCTTGAGCTGGAATTGAATTGTGAGCTGCCTGGTGTGGGTGCTGGGAGCCGAACTGAGGTCTTCTGGAAGAGCAACAAGGGGTCTTAGCCACTGCGCGCTCTCTCTCTCTCTCTCTCTCTCTCTCTCTCTCTCTCTCTCTCTCTCTCTCTCCTATATAATTTTAGACACATTTAGTCTTTTTGACAATATCTTTCTCAAGAACGCCATCTTCCCTGTATTGAGTATCTTAAGGCTGTTGTGTAATCACAGTCTGACAGTGATGTTTTCATTTCTGTTTACCCTTGGTGGATCTTCTCCCTCACGTTGCTTAGCCTTTCGTTTTATTTGGGCTTAATCTGTGGCAGTTCTGTAATGTTTGGCTCCAGTCTGTGTCTCTTCAGAGAAAAAGATTTATTTCTGACAGATGTCCCAGGGTTATTTTCAAATTGGAACCCTGTTGCATGCTAACATATCAAACCCAGCTGCAGGGATCATAAATTTCAGGTGGACTCCATAATGATTAGAAAGGGCAGGCTAACTGGCGTTTGTTACCAATTCTTTGGGGGGAGGGATTTTATTTTTATCCCAATGGCACTGTGGTGTATAGCGTGTGCACGTGCCTAGGTTGTCTAAGCTTCGCTGCTCTCTTCTGCACCTGCCTAGGCTTACAGAGCCCCTTTGTTTTAAAACCATCCCTTAGCCTTCCAGACAGTTGTAGCAGGGGTGCCTTGTCAGTCTGGATTTATAAACTTCCTTTACTTCGAAAACAATTCAAGTTATGTTTAAAATTTGCTCTAGTATTTACTGATGCTTTGTATCAAGAGTATTATGGTTTTTTTTTTTTTTCCCAATCTACCACTTTTCCAGAGATGGAAACCAGATGGGCTTATTGAGCCCAAGAATATCATAACTTTAGGGAAATTCAGTTCATCTTAGCAGTTATTAAGTGAGTTCTGTGTATCAGCTACTATTTAAAGAAAAAACCACCAGCTTTCTTGCAGAACCTTACCTGCATTCAGAAAACAAGTACGCTCATCTTTCTGCTAATCTTTCTGTAGCTATCAATTTGAACTATCACACGATCGTATTTTTAAGAGGTTTATATAAAACTCCTTATACGGAGTTCACAGGTCAATAGTAATAAAATCCTATAAAGAACTATGAACAGAGACTACATTATAGAGTTCGTTATAGTACTTGGTTCAATTCATTGCAAGAATATAATTTATAGCGCAGCTTTAAAAAAATTCTCAGATTCATGTTTGTAAGAGTCCGAGGTGACTCATTGTCCCTCAAATGGCTCTTGAGAACCAAGAAACAGTCTGAGCTCAGGGCTTTGTTCTGGACTCGACTCACTCTAAAGACACAGAGCACGGCTGGACACGGTGGTGGAACATGCCATTAATCCTGGTTTGGGGAGGCAGAGGCAGGAAGATCTCTGTGAGTTCAAGGCCAGCCTGGTTTACACGGCAAGGTCCGGGTCAGCCAGAGCAGCATGGCATCCTGTGTCAAATCAAACAAACTTCAACCAACCAACCAGATCTGCAACCCATAGCACATCCTTAGAAAAGGATAGCATTACGCCACGTGGTCAAAGGCAGCAGCTTGGACTTCAGACAAAATCCCTCCCTTGACATGTGACATTGTCCATTAAATGTCCGCTTTTCTAATATACTGAAGATACAGCCTTTACTAACACACACACAGTGGAAGAGCTACACCAAAATCCAGACATCAGTCAACATAATGTTTCCTTTCTCTGCGTTTAGATTTTCACGTACCTCACCTTTAAAGACTTGGTCTCGTGCAGTCAAGTCAACCGCTCCTGGATGTCGATGATTCAGAGAGGCTCCTTGTGGAATTCTGTAAGTAGATGTGCAGGGCCTCGCGGTTCTTCTCCAAGGCAAATGGGCCACGGAGAAGGGGTGGGGGTGCAGGGAAGGAGGCCACCAGCAGAAACGCGATTTGTTTGTGGTTTTGGTTTTTTGGCTGCTTGGCTTTGGTCAGCACAGACCTGGAGGAAGAGGTGAAAATACGGAGCGGAGCGACATTATCTTAGAGGTGTATTTACATTTTAAATGCTGGAATGTGTGAGTTGGGTATTCCTTTTAGAAGGAAGCGAAGCCCCATTTGTCGGATACACCTCACCCTCGTTCTATTGTTTGTGCGCTGGTTCCCGCTGATGAGGACCGACTCCGTGTTGAGCTCTTGATGATGAGAAAGAGAACTTTTAAAAGGGAAGCATTTGAGCAATAATCCCAGCACTCAAGAGGCCGGGGCAGGCAAATCTCTGAGTTCAAGGTCAGCCTGGTCTATTTAGTGAGTTCCAGGACAGCCAGAGCTACACAGTGAGACACTGTCTTAATCCCTCCCCCTAAAAAAAGAAAGAAAGAAATTTATTTATTATTAGTGTTTATAATTATTTTATGTGTATGGGTGTTTTGTCCATCTGTGAACCACCTGACATGCCAGAAGAGGCAAATATTCTTTGGAATTAGAGTTTCAGAAGGCTGTGAGCCATCACATGGCTGCTGGGAACTGAACCTGGAGGAGCAGCCAGTGCTCCTAACCACTGAGCCATCTTTCCAGCCCTGAGGGGGGTGGGAGGGCATTTAGAGCCATGCGATTTGCAATCACCACCTCATGGCTCATAACCGTAAGGTTAGTTCTAAAACAGGGAGGGAGTTTTCTTACTGAACGTGGCTGGTGGCAGGTAGAACAGATGGGACCTGGTGTGTATATGGGCTTTGAGTAGCCAGGGCTGATAGATAAACAAGAAAATAAACAGATACTGAAAGTATTTTTAGCTGTCTGTTTTAAGCTTTAGTTTGAAGCCCCCCGGGTATGAACGTTCCGTTTCTCGTTTCGGTTCCTCACGGCCTCCTTACCATTGGACCACACTTGAGCACTCACAGGGAAGTGAAGAGACTTGTAACTTTAAACCATCTTATTTCTTATTCACGAGAACGAGAGCGAGCATGGTCCTGAGATAACAGCAACAGCATCACAGGGGAGCCTGTCTGAGATACAAACTCTGAGGCTCTCCCCGAGCCCTGCTCTGTTACCTGAACTCAGGAGTAGCAATCAACAGTCAGTCTTCACAATCCTTCCAGACCATCAGCTGCAGGCTCGGGATTTAGAATCGCTTTCCTAAACTCAAAGCCAAGACAGGCCTGTCTAATTTGTTAGCTCCTCGCAGTGTGGCCCAGAGTGAGAACAGAACAGCAGGACAGTCAGGAGCAGGATGGCGTCCTGATGGGATGGATGGATGTGCAAGGAACTGATGCTCACCTAGAGTTGCTGGCACCTTGTCCTCTCCTCTTAGTCTCTATGAAAAGGCTCAACAGATTTCGTACCCAGTGCCTGGCCGCCTGGACACGGGTCAGTTCCAGTCCATGGTGTCACCAGTGCCCCCAGTCCTTATCAGTGAGGGAAAGTGATGAAGTCAGTTATGAACTAACTTTAGAAAACAGGGAATATAACAGAAATAACGGTCCCCAACCTTGGCTGACGGCGTAAGTGATCCCAGTTGCAATTGCATCAGCATCCGCAGACCTAAGAAGTCTCCAAGGGACAGCAATACTTCATTTTTGCTGTCGGCCATGAGACTGCCCAGAGTCTCTTTGGAATGAGAAGCACAGTCATTTCCAGCTTATAAAAAGAGTACAGAAATATCAGGAGAGTATAAGAACATCAGCCTAGACGTTCACGTCAGAGAATGCCAGGCCGTGAGCATGCGTGCCCTGTATGCATGCCGGTACACTGACGGATTCAAGCAAGCTTATTTCTACGCCTTACACGGCTTGGAAAGGTTTTGCTGTTGTTTGTTTTTCACTTTACGTTTTGTGAGGCCTGGCCATGGTCTCTGATCAGGTGACAAACAGCTGCCCCTTAGGCTCAGCCCACACTTGTGCCGTGCTAGGCATCTTCTCCCAAGATTGGCGGTGCTGTTTTTCTCATCTTACATGTGAGAGTTAGCGAGGAGTAGCCCACATCAGTAAGTGCCTGGGTTAGAACTCAAGCTGGAATCTGCCCATCCGTAAAGCGTGCTCTTAATTACTACACTAATTGCTAAATCAATGAAATAGTAATTATTAAGTTAACTTAATTATTAAACTTAATTAATTAATTAATAAGGAAACCCATCACCTGCCACTTGCCTCTCTCCTAATCGGCGGCACAGGACCTCTGCTCTCCAGGATCTTTCAAAGTGGAATCCTGAGTTCTGAGAAGCCACTCTCATCAAAAGGACAGCATCAGGCAATGTCCTGAAGTACCTAGATAAGGAGCGCGTTCCCTGGACTGAGTTAGAGCACAGCAGAGCGGTGTTATGTTGGTCCGGGTGTTCCTTTGCCCCGAGTTCAACTCCTGCCCAGTGTTCTGTTGTATGTCCCTCCATTTATTCAATCAGTCTTACCGGAAGGCATTAGGTTGTCTCCTCCTCTTGCTACTAAAATCCTGCTTCTTGTTATGGCATATGTGCACATGGCTGTACATCTTGCCTGATAATCACAAAAGTATGCGGATTAAAGACTTGCCCTTACAAACTTTCTGAGCTCGCACAGCTCTTTGATACGTGAGATCTCACATGTCTTCATTCACAAAGGCTCTGGGAGCTGTGTGTACACTGAGTATGTAACTCAGTGATGGGGCGCTTGCCTAGCTTGGATGGGGTGTTTGATCCCCAACTTGCTAAAAAAAAAGTGTTTACAATTTTTGTCCTAGTGTTCCAGCCAAGTCTAATTGTTTTGGAAGCGTGTTTGCAAGCTGTCTTAGTCAGGGTTTCTATTCCTGCACAAGCATCATGACCAAGAAGCAAGTTGGGGAGGAAAGGGTTTATTCAGGCTACACTTCCACATTGCCGTTCATCACCAAAGGAAGTCAGGACAGGAACTCAGGCAGGCCAGGAAGCAGGAGCTGACACAGAGGCCACGGAGGGATGTTACTTACTGGCTTGCTTCCCCTGGCTTGCTCAGCTTGCCGTCTTATAGAACCCAACACTACCAGCCTAGGGATGGCATCACCCACAGTGGGCTAGGTCCTCTTCCCTTGATCACTAGTTGAAAAAATGCCTTACAGCTGGGTCTCATGGAGGCATTTCCTCAAGGGAGGCTCCTTCCTCTGTGATAACTCCAGCTTGTGTCAAGTTGACTCACAAAATCAGCCAGTACGCAAGTATAGTTTTATTTGTGTATTAGGGCATTCTAACAATATTAGTTTCTTTTCCCATTTGGAAATGAATCCACAAAGAGCTTCTAGTATTTCGATACTTTAAAATGTTTAAAATTTTTATATGGAATAGCTTTCTCATTTCTTAATGCTTTCAATTTGTTTATCCCGTTTAGATTGATTTTTCCACAGTAAAAAACATTGCAGATAGATGTGTGGTGACCACTTTACAAAAGTGGCGTCTAAACGTGCTGCGTTTAAACTTCCGAGGCTGCGTCTTACGAGCGAAAACCCTGAAATCTGTCAGTAAGTATGCTCGCCCCAGGGTGAGCCTTGCCCTCTTGCCTCCGAAGTGAGCAGAGTGTGGAGGGGAAACACTAGCGCTGCCACACTGTGTGCTCCAGGAATTGCCCCTTTGCCCCTTCTTCTTGATCACTTCTTTTCTCTCGTGTCTAGAATTCACATATGTTTAGTCAGCTTGTCTGTTAAAGATATAAGAATATATTCTCGTTTTAACAAAATCTGATGGTTGGCACTAACAGTGCTTCCTATGTTTATCGGTTTTTCTAAAATCACACCGACATACACATGGTTTTAAAATGAATATCACTGACACTGTGTTCTTCAGGCTCCCGTTTTCTCCTCACAGTTAACCCTGCAGGCTTTAAGTACAGTTTTATCTTGCAGCACAGAAGCGAGCACATTGTTTACGCTCCCCTTTATCTTGGGAATCTTTCCGTGTCGCTGCACATAGGCTTACTGAGTTCTTTTCAACGACTGTAAAACAATCTCTATTAGATGTACCATAATTGACTCACCTGTCTTCTGGAGGGGGGTCATTGCCACTATTTCCAAGGTGCCTTGTGCTTATACCATGTTGTCTGTCCATACTCAAAGTATTTAGCCAACTGATTGCAGATAATAGGAGTCCCCTCTCTGTATTTAACATCTTACTTTCAGTAAGTGTAATGACAGTAAAAGCAAAAGCCACATACACATTTATTCCCTGCATAGAACACAAATCATATGATGTTCTAATGTAAAAAAATGCTAAGCATGTACTTCCTTCTTATTTTGAAACAGTTGCCATGATGTATACGTAGTTTAAGGACATACACACCTGCGGTTACATAAAAGACATGCGTGGGATAGAACGCTCTGAGTTCATGACGCATGGTCGGGGGCTGGGGGGGGTGAGGCTGGGACAAATTTGGAGAAACAGGGAAGAAACGGACAAGGGGTTCAAATGTGTGTTTACATTGTTTTTATAGATAAGGACATTGTAGAAAAACGACTCATTTAGATTGGTTGCTGCTGGTACTGAAGAAAATTACAGCTCTGTGAATGGTTGTGCTGTAGTGGAAGCCATGTTAAACGTTCTTCCCGGTTCACATCTGCTTTCACTGACTGTTTAACGTCTACCCGTTCCTATCCGTGAACACGTTCAGCACTGTGATTTGTTGCTTAGGAACTCCTTCGATGGTCTGAAAGGGGGCACGGATATGCAGTTTTCTGGTCATATAGCTGGCTTCCTTTTTTTTCTGTTTTCAATGAGAATGATATTAGTATTATCGCTCTTTAATTTCATGGATATGCTCATGTAAGGACAGAATGTTATTCTCGCTTCCTCAGAAGCCATGACTACATCTTTCTCTCATTCAATCTGGCCATGTCAGTCTCTGCTTCTTAACTTCTGATGCACTGGGACCATTTCTAATTCATTTTCTAGGGATATTATAGATTTTGTTTCTTGGTTTTTAAGACAGCCTCTATGTAGCCCTGGCTGTCCTGGAACTTGAACTTGCTATATAGACCAGACTTTGCCTCAAATTAAAAGAGCTCTACCCGCCCTCCCTCCTGGTTGATGGGATTAAAAGCATATATTACCAAATCCGGCTCATATTACATACTTTGAAAAGCAATCATTATTTTGGGTAGGATAGAGAGAGAAATTGAACATTTCATATTCTATCATCTGAGCTGATTGCTTTTGTCTTGAAGGCAGATAAATTAATTATAAACCCTACTCTCTCTGTCTCTTTATATCCCTCCACATCTCTCTCTATATGTATATGTATATATACACATATGTATGAAATACATATAAAACATACTGCTTACTAAATCTATAATTTTTGAATAAAGGAAGTAAATTCTAGAAGTAACATTTATCTGCCCCTAGAGGTGGCAGGTGTGGCTGCTGTGTCACTTGTGTGTCAGTAGGTGGCAGAGAGAAGAAAGGCTATGTCTGCTCAGTGTTCTGACCTATGAACATCTGAATGATTGGTAGCCTTACTCCCTCTGAAAAAAGCAATCTTGAGATTGACCATCAGTCAGTGACCACCAGCCTGGTGCTTCTCAAGACCAGATGGGTTCTCGGGATGGCAAGCAAGCTCAAGACTAGGAGAACCCTACTTGGGAACGCAGGCCCCTGGTGAGAGTGAACCCGTGACATATGACCTTAACATGGGGCCACGGAGGTGGGCTGAGGGGGGAGTGAACCTGAGATGACCACCAGTCTGGCACCATGCTGGCCTGGAGGGCAGACTATGCCTGAGATGACCTCTGCCCAGTGCCATAAAGTACTACACTCCTGAGACCACTCCTGAGATGGCCCTGGACACTCACAGACCCTGGGTGCCGCTAAGAGGAGCAAGTAAGTGCTAGAGAAATGGAAGAGAAAGAGGACAGAAGGATGTGGGCTCAATGCAGAGAGGCAGAGCTGGAGATGAGAGGGTAGTGAAATTCATAAGAAGTTGAAACAACAACAACAACAACAACAACAACAACAACAAGAAGTAACATTTAACGTTTCATTCTGACTTACAATTCTGGTCACACCAATAGTAGACATGGAGTGAGATTCTCAGAAACGTTACGGTATGTCTCTGTAGACATTCACCTGTGGTTTATTGAGATAAAACCCATCTAACATAGACTTTACTGACTAAGCCATTGAGTAAGATTCATTGGTTTTATTTTATTTACAATACTGTAATTCATCACTGTCAACTAATTCTAGGTCTTTTTAACCATTCTATAAAGAAAATCTGTTGTGGTAGTATTCCCCGGTGAGCTCCTCACTAATTGCCCAATGTTCTGGATTCTCAAATGAGTCTCTCTCTCTCTCTCTCTCTCTCTCTCTCTCTCTCTCTCTCTCTCTCTCCTGTCCTTCCCCTCCCTCTGTCCCTCCCTCCCTCTGTCCCTCCCTCCCTCTCTCCTATTTTAATATGTCTTAAATAGCACAACGGTTGGGCCACCCCCAAACTTCTGTGTTGCTAATGCCTCCCCTCAGATATTCCTGAATTAATTACTTATTTAATCTATATCTCATCTTTGTTACCCTAGACCCAAATGGGGGTGGGGCTTAGGGCCTCTCCTTCCTGGCTCTCTCATGGTTGTATGCTCTTGCTGTCCCAGATCTCTGCCCTGATCCTGCTGTTTTCCCAGCATGGTGGCTCTACCTTTCTCCTGTTTCCCTTGCTGGGGAACCAAAAAGTCCACAACGCCCCTCTGCCTGCTATTTCTTTTGCTTACATAACTGTACATCTCAGACCTCTCCTGGTGGTGAAAATAGACATCTTTCTTTTGTTTCTGGTCTCAGGAGGAAGTTTCAGACTTTCCTAATGAGTAAGATGTTACCCGTCAGTCTACCCCCCCGCCCCATCCCCAATGTTCTTGATTAGATTGAGGAAATTCCATTATATTCAGCAGGTTTTTCTTATAAATGTGGGGTTTGTCAAATGTCTTACCTTCACCCCCTGCTTTCCACCTTCCACCCTATTAATACAGCACAACGCATATTGAGTGGTGTTTGTATACTGAGCTACTCTGCATTCACTTTCTTTTCCGTCTCAAAGGAAGTAAGAACTAGTTTGTTATGGCCCAGGAACACAGGCTCGGGTTGTCCCCTGGAGGAGGTCACCTGAACTTTTCAAAGTCATAAATCAAGGCATTTAAGCACGTTAGTGGGGAAATCAGGTAACCTGACTACTCTTCTGTGATTTGGGCTACACTGCTTTGGCCCCCAGGAGCTGTCTGGATTCACAAATAGAACACACACACACACACACACACACACACACACACACACACACACACACACACACACACACACACACACACACACACACACACACACACACACACACACACACACACACACACACAGACACACACACACACACTCACACACACACTCACACACACACACACACACATACACACACACACACACACACACACACACACACACACACACAGACACACACACACACACATAGACACACACACAGACACACACACACACACACATATCACACACACATACACACACACACACACACACACACACACACACACACACACACACACACACACACACACACACACACATCACACACACAGACACACACACACACAGACACACACAGACACACACACACACACACACACACACACACACACACACAGACACACACACAGACACACACAGACACACACACACACACACACACACACAGACACACACACACACACACACACACACACACACACACACACACACACACATGCACACACACACACACACACACACACACACACACACACACACACACACACACACACACACACACACACACACACACACACACACACACACACACACACATACACACATACACACTACATACATACATACACACACACACGCGCACACACACACACACACACACACACACACACACACACACGAAGGTACTTTGTAGCAGAGGCATTGACTGTATGTCTTTGAAGAAGCAGCTCTTACTTGCAGAGTAGCAGACCACGTGCTTTCAATAACATGACTTCAGTCATGTTTCTGAACAATATCAGTGTTCCAACTCAACTTAGCTTCTGGATGGTTGAGAATAATTTCTATTATAACATGGTTCAGAGCCTGTTTCCAAATCCATCCCAGGGATGACGTTGGATATAAAAGAACCAATAAAGCTCCCAAACTAGGCTTCAGGAAGTCGAAGCTAGGAACAATTTGGACCTTTTCCCTGAACCACACTGGATCTGCTTACCTTCCTTCAGTCCTTCCCAACCAGGGATAGTCCCCTGCTTGTCACTGAGGTTCCTTGAGACACTTTGGGTCCTCATCCTTACTCTACCCTCCCTAGAGGCTCATGGGCGATGGTGACCAAATCTCTCATATCCCTTGAACAATACTGTAAGTCTATCAGCTATCTATAATGACCGCTGTTGTGGAATGTGGGGCTTGCATGTTCTATGTCCAAACCACTGGTCAACTCAGTGAGGCGTTCAGAGCCTCACTGCCCACACAGACGCCCTACTTTAAGCCAACATTGCAGTTCCCCTGGCTTCCATTATCTTGGTTTCCATAGATATTGATACAGATTCAGGTGTATCCCGTTCCAGCCACTCTCATCGGTGTTCCTGGAGGGAGGTGAAGCTTAACATCCCCTAAATCTGGTAGGTTTTTTTTTTTTTTTTTTGGAACTTGGTTTTGCTCTAGGCAGTGAAGGACCAGTACCATGTCTCCCTGCACATTAGAAGTGTTTACATGGCTCTGGACCCCAGATGTGCTACCTGCCAGCTTGTGTGGCTTTGTCCAAGTTGCTCGATCACCCTAGCTGTGGACTCCTCATCTTTAAAGGTCCTCAGAGGGTCCTCGTGAATCACAGCATCAGGACCGTTTAGCACCGAGTTCAGCAACTGTAGACACTTTATAAAGCACTCTCACTATTTATCATCTATTACCTCTCAAGCTTGGGCGTCTTGGCAAGAATGAAGGAAGGCCAGTGGCTAAACTTTGTACCAAGTGTCTTGATAGAGAAATGGCAATGTGCTCTGTGTGGAAGGAAACCACGAGGTTTCACGAGGATACGCGTGCATTTCTTTCCTCACGGGTTGCCCTGTGTGTGGAGTCTCACTGGTCACTGTGTGGAAGCTGATGACGTCGGATTTACACTCTGTAGGTGACAATAATTTCAGCTGAAACCCCAGATGGCAGCAATCACCTCAAACACCTGTCCTCCCTTCATTTTTGTCTGATGTTATTTTTTTGTTTTCTGTCTCTTCCACCCCAGATTCTGCCCACAAATCCTAGTTTTATGACTTGTTTTATGGATCTTGCTCTATTATCTTTGGGGAAAGTCCTCGGGCCCACTTACCCCTGACAAGTGGCTTCTAGACACGGACCACAGACAGAAAGAAACAAACAACGTCGTTCCCATTTTTGTCGGCGGTTACAATCTTCAGGGCTCATGATTCAGATCATCTACCCAGGCCTCTCAGAGCTGTCTGTCTGTCAGTCAGAGCTGTCCGTCTGGCTTCTCATACTGAACATCTCATATTCTCTATGCTTAGTATGATGGTGTGTTAATGTTGTTTGATCAGTGAGGAGCGGTTGAGAACTGGGTTATCAGGACCTTCCTCTGGAACGTACAGGAATGCAAACCTATAAATGCTTAAATTGACTTCATCGATCAATAACAGCAGAGGCTCGACAAGAGAAAGGGGCGGCAATTCATTGTGATGTTTCATTTCTATCACTTTCTAAAAGAATATATAAGGAGTTACAGAAAGACATGTAAAGATGAACCTTGTTTTTTTTTTTTAACTTTTATTTCAAAAAGCCATTAAAAACATATACAAGACACTATAAAATTCTAATGCCATCATTAAGAACCAACTCCCTCGAGTCACCAGTGTGGAATAGATTGGCTATTTTGAGACTGCTTCTGGCTTCGTAGCCCAGGTTGGCATCGTGATCCTCCTGCCTCAGCTTTACTGTTGGGGTTGTGGACATATACCACCAGTCCTGGCCCACCGTGTGCTCCTGAAACGGGAGTCTGACCCACAGCTGAGCAGGTCTCCCTAGATCATTCAAATCGCCACAAGCTAAGAATCAGGGGACGCTCCTGGATAACCCTCCGGAAAGAGGCATCACGATTAACCCAAATGTAAACAGACGGTTTTCCCACGCAGCACAGCGCTGTGCAGCTGGGTCTGGCTGGAACGGTTCCACGGTTATCTATCCCACTATGGTGATTCTCACTCTATGCTTCTTGGCCGGGTAATCTCTGTGTATTTTTTCCCACTCATCGTCTTCCGTGTCCTGGTCAAACGTCTCAGGGTAGGCCGGCAGCTTGTCTTTGGGGCACTCTTCGTAGTAACTCCGAACGTACTTCCCCACGGACCACCCTTTGTATTCCTCCGGCGTTTTGCATTCCAGACCGTTGTAGTGGACGTTGTAGTGGTGCTTTAACCAGTAGTAGAGGTAGTGGATGCTGTAGTCACACCTCCAAGGGTTGCCTCTGAGCCATAGGAGTTTCAGGAAGTACAGATCCTCTAACACCCCGTAGTCAAAGCTCTGCAGGCTGTTGTTTGACAAGTCGAGCTCTTCTAGGTGTATGAGCCCTAAAAAGGCAGCTAGAAACAGACAGAACGCTCGTTAATCAGTGGGAGGGGAACTGTACGGCCGCACCCGATGTGTCCGTCACACCGCCAAACACAGATTCCAGTAAGAGGCTCGGCTCTCCGGGTCACAGCATTTCCTTCAGCACATGTGTGACTCTCAGTGTTTCCCCAGACTGGACAGAACCCATCAAGGGACGTCACACCCTGCTCCTCAGTACTAGTGAGAGAGAAGGAAGCTACCTTTGCTAAGGCCTGGCTTCTAGTTGCAAGCTACTTCCTGTCATGAAGAAAGAAGTGTGGCGGTGTTTGCATAAAGATACGGAGCTAAACCAGGCAGTCAGCCTATTAACAGGCACATTCGTGATTAAAAATTCTCTGCGAGGCCCTCTTACTTGAGGATGAGCTCGCTGTTGCTTTATCGTGAAAACGTGCGCATGGTGGGTAGGATCTACCTGAGTCCTTACAACCCACACAGATGGCTTTCTAACTGCAACCTGTTAGTCTCTGCCTGTGACTTGTGCCACATTTTGGTGTAATGTTTACTCAATATGGAAAGTGCTCTCTTCCTCACTAGCTCCATGGAGAGGATTTCTGGGTCAGGAGATTTGTTTCTCGGTGTGTCCTCCTTACTGAACATATGAAGAAATGCAAAATACGTGAAATATATTTTTATCAAACAAAGCTTTCCCTTGATTAGACAGACTAGTGTGTGATATTTTATTTGAAAAAGTCGGTTTTAAGTTAGTTTTTAAAAATCACCTCTCAGGAACATGGGGAGGGCCTGCAGGGGGCGTTGACACATTGTAATGTCTGCACAGTGCTCTGAATGTCTCAGAAAAGTGCGTTTTTCTGGGAAGAATGTTGCATAAAGGGGTCACACAAATCAGGTAAGTGTGTTAAATATAAGACCTTAGCGCGCAAGTGTGGAAACCATGCAGCCTCATAGTTTATTTTATTGGTGATTTCTAAAAAAATGCCTAAAACAATAATCTTTTCCAGTTTAGTGGCTCTGGTGGTGAGAGTCTATTTTTGTACAGTTCCAAACCAAATAATTTCTACCCATGTTTTTAAAAACATCTGGTTGAGTTTGGTAAGCAATGGTGGCTATCAGCGCTGGCTGCATATGCATTTGATTTAGCCGGATGCTGAGAAATTAGAACCAAGTAACTCACAAGAAACAGAGCAGTGCTCTATGACCAAAGGCCCCCCACAGACTCCAAAGTCCACAGGCCACTCGCAGCTTCTGAGGCTTTGTCTCTGTTTCGGACACTCTCACCTACTCTTCCACAATGCCCTTGTTAGAACACAGCATCCTTACTTTGCGTCTGGAATTAAGCTTGGCACTGATACTAGTAACTATTTTCATATCATCCCTTCTTGGGCGAAGCCCCAAACAGACTACTTTCTATTTTGGGCCAGGGAGAAGGCTGCGGAACTAGGGCTAGGAGACAGATCCATCTTGTGATGATAGTTCTGAAATTTTGGCATTTTGGGGCTCATTGGCTAAAATTCTAAAACCAGGCCATCACAAATTCACTTTTCTGGAAACAACCCTCCAAATCGAGAGCCTGTGTAAATACGTAATCCCACGTTCAGAAGAACTACAGTTACGAAAGTGAATGTGTCTAGGATCCCTGGGAGAGTCCGCTTTACCCCTTGAAGGAAGTAAAACTCTTACTGGGGAGCTTTTCCCCATTCTCCACTGACGCCCTGCATTTTACTAGACTGTCACCAAGTCTTCTACAACCTGGTGCCCCACATGGGCTCACGAGGCAGCCTAAATTCTTAAGGAAGTCATTGGGTGGTGCTTCATTTCAAAAATCCCGAAACACAGTAGGCCTTTTACTTTCAAACTGGTTCAGTTAATTTTGTCTTATTTAAATTCTAAGATCCATTTTCCTTTGTTCTAAAGGACTAACCACCAAAATTACTTGGTGCTTGGCCCAACACAAACTTATTTGTGAAAATGCTTCTCTTGGGTTGAACTAAATAAAGGGAGGTTAGGAGGGAGGGAGGGGAGGGAGGGAGGGGGAGGGAGGAGGAAGGCTCTTTATGTCCCATAGTCTGTTGTGACTGAATCATTGTGATAGCATGTCTGTTCCCTGCTATAACACATTTAGTTGAGGCTATATAATAATAATTGGCATTTTAATTTATTTAACAAAAGCTCTAAAAGTCATCTGCATTGTGTGTGTGTGCGTGCCTGCGTGCGTGTGTGTGTGTGTGTGTGTGTGTGTGTGTGTGTGTGTGTGTGTGTGTGTGTGTGTTGGTACTGGGTATTGAACCCTGGGACTTGCCAATTGGTGAGCTCAAGATTCCGTAAGAAGCTTTGTCTGAGAGAATAAAGGGGAGAGTGATTGCAGTAAACACTCACTGTCAACCTCTACACATGTGTACACCCACACACATGAACAAGCACACGCAGGCAGAATAGTAATTGCTCTATTTTTAAGCATAGGAAAACCAATTGTGCTCAAAATGTTTCCAGCTCTTTGCTGCATTGTTGTATTATAACAAATACTGTACTGATAACTGATCATTTTATAGCTGGGCCTTAGACGGCAAGCACACTGCAAAGAAACATGCCATGCGTGTGACAGATGACCGAAATATGCGTGTGACAGATGGCCTAGCAGAGAGTCGGCAGCCCCCTTCCTTCTGGATCCAGTGTTTGCCTAACATACTCCACTCAGTTTGTTTCCCACCAGAGCAAGTACTTAGCAAGTAGTGAGGAGGCTCGCAGGGCGAAGAGAACCGATTCTGATCTAGGTGCGTGAGTAACCAATCTTACCCTGACTTGAGCATGTCTCATCTGAGTTTATGAGCCTGGTGTTCAGCAGTCAGTTTTGAATTTATGTTAAACAAGTTGAGGTTTAATGAATGGCCCCCAAAAGTCAAATCCGAATTTCCATTTTAAAAGCATTACACGTTCACTCGGTATATCCTGCCTTTTATTACATTTTCATACGTTTATTATTTTTACAAATTACTATTGTGTGTGTATGACATATGTATGTGTGTGCGTGCGTGTCTGTGTGTGTGTCTGGAGGTAAAGGCCAACATCAGATCTCTATTTTACTTTTGAAAGAGGACTTCTCACGGGACCGGACACGTGCATTTGGCTAGGGTTGTTAGCCAATGAGCTCTGTCCTCTCCTCAGTGCTGAGGCTATACCTGTGTGCCCTCGCACCCAGCTTCTACACAGATGCAGGGGATCTGAACTTAGCTCCTTGTGCTTATGCAGCAGCCAATTTACCAACGGAGCCATCACTGTACGGGGTGATATTGAGTCTTGTGATACGAACACTTGAGAAGTCAGGGCAGGAGTAAGAAGTCCAGGACCACTCCGGTCCATACTGTGCAAGGCCCTCCACCCCGACCACGTACACACAGCTACTCTCCAAGTGCCTCTGTCATCTGGGCTGACTGAGTGAACACGGCTTAGTCCTGTGTAGTCAGTGTCCTGCATTTGTCAGATTCTGTATTTGCAGATTTAGCTAACCGCAGATTAAAAGTAGCTGGGAAAAAACGGCATCTGTTCTGAATTTGTAGTGCACTCACTAGACTTCTCTTCTTGTCACTGTTTCTTAGGCAATGCAGTGTAATGAGAGTTTATATAGCATGTTCATTAAATAACTATTATCAGTAAGAACAATTGAAGTATAAAGGGGGGCAATGCATGTCATTTTACCAAGGGGATTTTGGTGTCTGAGAGAGTTCCTGGAACAAAGACCCTGGACACGTAGGTATGCCTGGACAGTACTGTACCCTTAGTAAAGCAATACTTTGCCACACCCTTCTAAGTGTCAAACAAGCCCTATTTTCAACATCATGCTTTCTTAAAATTCATACTCTTTGAACTTATTTTTTTAAATTAAATGGTGTTTACTCTAGGTGTTCTCACAGAAGAGGCACCACTGACGAAATGGCGTTTGCCTCAGTGTTGCCACCCACCTGAAGGACCCTGCAGTGTAACTTACCAGGGTCTATAAACTCCAGGCCATTGCTGCTCAGATTTAACTTCTTGAGTTCGTGAACGTCTTCAAACTCCTTGGGCCGGAGCTGGCTGATTTTGTTGTATGACAAGTCCAGCTTAACAATGTTTGGCGGGATGTTGTTTGGGACTTTCTTCAGCTCTGGAAAAATGAACAGTGTTTAGGTTAAGCTTTTCTGCCTCCTATTTTCTATTAAACCCGACAGCTTAGCAGGGGTGGGGCGGGGGGGGGGCAGGGGGGCAGGGGGAGGGGAGGGGAGGGGGGGGGGGCAGGGGCGGGGACAGGGGAGGTGAGGGGGGGGGCGGGGAGGCGGGGTGGGTGGCTGTTGCCAGAGAAAACACAAATAAGCCTTGGTAGTGCTGGAACCAAATCATACGCATCCCACCTAGAGGGTGGGGCCAAGGGAGGGGCCAGAGGAACCCCTAGCTGCAGAGACAGGAACTAATGAAGAGGAAGACCCTTGAAGGTTGAGTCATCCGGAAGCAGAGACTCCATCTTGATGACCCAAAAGGCTGGGCCTGGTAGAGCATGTGAGGGAGGGCAGGGAGGTTGCTGCAAGTTTTAGGCCTGCATAAGACACATACTAAGTTTCGGACCAGCAAAGACCTACAGAATATGACAATCTACAGGACGTTTAACGATTGCCACGTAAGGGTAGAAACTCTGCTGGCCCGGTGGTCCCGGCTGTTTGAAAAAACAAACTAAGCAAGCCAACCTTCCTCCACAGTCTCTGCTTCAGTTGCTTCTTGGAGGTTGGTTTCCCTTGATAATGCATGGACTGCCATCTGGAAGCTAACTCTCCTTGCTTCCGGTCTGGGGCGGGGGATGCGGTGACTATGAATGAATGAAGATGCTGTGTCCTTGTTGCCGTGCTGTTACGATGTCATGTTTTAGGCTGCCTGTGCCAACAAACGATCCCAGGCACGTGGCTGCCACAAACACCACACTCTTGACCTTCCCGAGCTCCCAAACCGTGGCACACAGCCCCCTTATCCTCAGGAGAAGCATCCCAAGGTCACAGTGGATGCCTACAACCAGAGACAGCAACCAAGCCCTGTGCGCACATGCGTGTGGCAATGCAGTAAGGGATCAGCAACAACGCCACACAGGAAAACAGCAATTACAAGCCTGCTTTAATAAGTTGCTTACAAGTGGTTTATTTCTAGAATTTTCTACTTAATATTTTCAGTTCTTGGCTGACCGTGTGTGTGTGTGTGTGTGTGTGTGTGTGTGTGTGTGTGTGTGTGTGTGTGTGTGTGTGTGTAAGAGGAAAGAGAAAGCTAAGTCCAAGTCACTACATTGTAAATGTTCCTGGGGCTAAGAATCCGTAAATCCCAAGCTGTTATTTTTAATTAATATTTATTACTATTTTGTTAGATATATTCACAATTCAGCCCTTCTGTACCAATGTAGGAAAAGGAGGTCACCATATCTTATTTTCGCTTTTCTTAAATGCTAAAAATTCATGCATGAGTTGATAACTTTTCACCCACTTAACTCCTGAGGTGGAGTTTACCACTCCCACAGCTTTCTGTTCCTGCAGTAACCGGATTCTCAGAAAGAGCAAGCTAGGAGCAGCGGCATGACGGGAGAGCCAGGGTTATGTCCTCAGAGAGAATAAGAAACCGAGGCTCATCTCGATTTTGCTTCTGCTCTTTATTTTCTATCCTTAAATCATGCTTTTCGAAAACAATCTCTCCTACGTTGTGTTTTACTGCGAGACTTGCTCTTTAGTTTCCAGAAGACGAGTTAATTTTTCTGAGTGCAGTTGTCGCCTTTGGTGGGAAACAGACTTGTTCTCACGAAGCAGCATTAAAATGACCAGCCCGACTGACATCTGCAGAGTAGGGCGGCCCCCAGGAAGCAGAAATTCTTAGAGCCAGGAACTGCAAAACACATTTATGAAAAGTGGCATTCACTTACCACACTGCTGCTTTTGGTACAGAATGGTTGAATTGTGAATATATCTAACAAAATAAGAATGGAACATCAATTAAAAGTAACAACTTAGGACTTGGGAAATTTTAGCCCCAGGAATATTTACATGTAGTGACTTGAACTTAGTTTTTTTTCCCTCATAATGGCCCTTTGTGCGTGCGTGCGTGCGTGTTCGTGTGTGTGTGTGTGTGTGTGTGTGTGTGTGTGTGTTCCTGTGTGTGCGTCTTCTGTCTTCTGGATGTACATCATGATTGTGAAGGCTGGAAGTCAACCTCAGCTGCTCTTCCTCAGGAAATGCCCGCATTTTACTGTTCTGAGACAGGGTCTCTTGCTAGACCTGGACTTGCTGGTTGAGCTAGGCCAGCTGGACAGTGGGCCCCTGGGATCTGCCTATTTCTGTGTCCCTAGAGCTGGGATTATAGGCGTGTACAACCATACCCAGCTTTTTACATGGCTACTAAGGCTTGAACACAGGACCTTACGCCTTCGTGGCAAGCACATAAGTGCCTGAGCTGTGTCCCAACCCTGGTCTTTAATGGGGTGGTATTGGAGTTCATTTCTAGATTCCTTAGTACACCCTCTTGAATCAAACCTCCTTGAATTCCTTTCCCCTTCTTGTTGGGCCCTTACTATCTGTGTGCTCCTGATCTAAGCACTCTTGACAAATGAGGAGAACTGTATAAGCCCCATTATAAACCTCATTTCACAGGTGTGAAAATGGGGCAAAAAGAAGTTAGGTCATTTACCCACAGTAACATGGTCACAGTGTAAACATTCTAACCTAGTACCTACGCCACTACCACTGTGTTGTCTGTCTGTGTTGGCCTTCTGTTTCATGTGCTGTCTGCCTGCCTAGAACCCCCACGTACAACATACACATATGTTGGGGAGGAAAAGGTCACAGGTACAGTCAGTAAATCAAAACCAGTGTCCTTTAGTGGGTACCGGGCATCCCCATCACCAGAGCCAGCACCCCCTCAGTTGCAGAAAGCCTATTGTCCAGAACCTGCCGACTGGACCAGACTTGAGGATAGACGACAGAAAATCCACTGTAAAACAAGCCGAAAGTGGGCTAGCCGCAAATCGACGGGTAGAAAAGATGTGTGTAAGAACACCCCGAAGCCCAGCGTAAGCAAGGGGCTTGTGGGTACCAGAAAAAGACAGCTCTGGAGTTGTCAGCAAACTCCCGAAAGGAAACAGCATCCACAAGTGACAGGAGATGCAAACCGAGAGCTCTTCTAGTGACCTAGAGACAAACGAGAAACGTCGTTGGTGGTAGTGGGAGGAAAAAAACAGTGGTGTTTTTGCCTCGAATGTGAATGAGTTACAAAGTTGAGGCAAGCTGTGTGCCCCCGGTAGAGAGCAGACAAGTCAAAGCGACACTCCGTCAATGTCTTCATTCCTAGACCACATGCCATGTGGCATCCAGAGCTCACATTTACCATGAATCAAAAATGGTTTGAGGTAGGGGAGGAGAAGGCTTGGGATAGGGTCTGGCCTGAAACTTGCTGCTGCTTGAACAAGGAAGGCCTTGAACAACTGATCCCCCTGCCTCCACCTCTGAGTTTGCAATCGCAGGCCACACTCTTGACAAACAGCTCAGGAGATGCTGTATCTACAGCCAGCTCTTAAGAGCTCTGCTCCTCTAACGAACCTTACTGTGAAGAGGAAATTGAGAAATTCTCCTCACATAATTTTTCCCATTTAGTAGACTTTTGGTTGTCAGCAGCCTCAGAAATGATTTGAAGACTTGGTAGTAGTTAAAGAGACACACATAAGCTTGTTTATTAGAAACTAAAATTTCTTAGTTATCATTGAAATCAGGGGCAGATTGACGTCCGATGCAGCTGGGGCCAATTTACCTGTATAATTTTTCCTAGCGTTCAAAGTAACACTAGTAAATTATTCTGGTAAATGCGAAGCTAAAATTGGTTTTTAGCACTCGTGCTTTCCTGTGTTCTTGGCAAATCCAGTCACCTCAATATGGCATAAGTATGCCTTTCAACCAACCCCACACACACTCCCTTTGAAAGGCTGAGTTTTGTTGGCAAAGCGCCTGCTGTCTTATGAATAACGCTATTATTTTTTTTCTTGCTGTCAGATGTTTAAGGCAAAAATAGTGATCTTTGAGTTCTCTGTGGTTGATTTGGCACAAGTCGGTCCCCTGCACACGTCTGAGTCACTGCTAGTCTGTTGGGAAAGGCCGAGTTCCCTCACTGGAAGGATCCATATTGCAGGCTCTTGAATAGCGCTCAGGGGGAGAGTTTGAAGTTGGGAGGAGGCACACAGAAGGCATGAGTAAATTCATGGCATAGTGGATATACCCAGTCTTGAAGGAAGAGATAGAAGAGCATGGTGGCCGGCTTTGTCACTTAGTGCTGGGAGCGGCCGACAGTGCCCTTTCTTCAATAATGTTGCTGCTAGTGTCGTCCCCCCTCCCAATGGCAAACCTTAGGTTTCTTGAGATCCTATATTTTGTGTAACATATGTAAAGTACCTATCAAAAACATTGGTACACTCCACCGGGGACCTACAGATGAACATTACTGACCATTTCTTTTTTTTTTTTTAGTATTTGAGATTTGTTACGATTTATGGAACAAAATAAAGAAATTAGAGTAGGTTAAAGTTGTCCTATTGGAGTTCTAGCCATGATTTTCAACTGCCGTGTATTTCTTTTAAAGTTGTTTATGTTACTGCTTTGAAGGGATAAAGGAAGACAGCTCAAGTGTTTTATCATCCAGTGCCCAGTAAGAATGTGACTAAAAATAGGAATCTATAATAAAAAATATAAATGGTGAATAGCATTAATGGACTTATATAAACCGCAGTGAGACATTTATAGTTAATTATGAAACGTCTTAACGAGCCTTCATTATGCATTCCAGAATTAGAGGCTGTTAGAGGCTGTGCCTGGTTGTGGGGATGGAGAGAGAGTAGTCGGCAGACCCAAGGGTGAAGGTGGGCAGGAGGGATTGCTCTAACGTGCTAGTATAAACAAGGACGCATAAACGTGGTTGACAACAGCTGTACATCTCAAGTGGCCGGGAGAGAGAACATTGACTGCTTCCAACACCAACAACACCTGCCTGAGGTGTGGGGTAAACCAGTTCCTCTGAAGATCACACTCCCTGATTAGAACATCACACCGTATCTCATCAACACAGAATTGCTACCGCGTATCAACATATAAAAAATGAAAATATAAGCCCTGGATTTTACACAGTCACTAGCAATTGGAGGGACTCGAGTTGTCCTTTAATACATGACTCAGTGTTATATATGCTAAATTTATATACCGTGAGCTCTCTTCCTCATACGGGTTCCCTGCAGTTTTGCAGCAGAGAGGATTAATTTGAGGGATATTTTTAGAAGATTATATTTAGGCAACAATAAGTTGCAAAGGGAAAGCAATAAAATATGTTTTATAGCCGATGTTTGCCAAGAGAAAAAGAAATGTTTTTATAGGAAGAGACAAAATAAGAACTGTGCTCGTCGGCAGGGGTGGTGGAGCTGGTGGCCCAAGACTAGGAAGCCAATGAAAAGGGAGCCCTCTGTCTTTATCTCTCACGCACACCACCCCTGATTTTGGAGAAATCCAAAATGTCGAGAGATTCTTTACAGGGTCTCTCTACATAGCCCTGGCTATCCTGGAATTCACTGTGTAGTCCAGGATGGTCTCAGACTCACAGATATCCACCTGCCTCGGTCACCACACGCAACTTAACTCTTACCTCTCAGAGCACAGTGTCCGTAGTCTTGCTATGAAGCCTTACACGTCTTTTTTTTTTTTTAAGATTTATTCATTTATTATATATAAGTACACTATCGCTGTCTTCAGACACACCAGAAGAGGGCATCAGATCCCATTACAGATGGTTGTGAGCCACCATGTGGTTGCTGGGAATTGAACTCAGGTCCTCTGGAAGAGCAGTCAGTGCTCTTAACCACTGAGCCATTTCTCCAGCCCCTTACACGCCTTTTACGTGGATAGCATTCTTCTCAGATAACTAGTGAGCTCAACCCTACATATTTACTCTCTGGACAGCCCGTGTAGCAAATACAGGTTCAGCTAAGGTGGGGACGGAACCTCAGTAGCAGGAAGTATTCTAAACCCGGGGTTCAACCCGAAGTCTAGGCAATCTGAAAGAAAGCTCAGAGAACATCCTTTGCTACATAACTCCCAAGAGCTCATCACAAACCATTCCTAAGTGCTCATTCCCCACAACCTCGCTTTGGCAAAACGGCACCTGTCGAGCCTTCTAGAATTCTCTAGTGCTTTCTAGAATTCTCACGTAGTAGTAGCTTGTCTGCATACAGTCAGATTAACTCTGGAAGACTGCAAGTGCTGGCTTGGGTAATCAAGATTCCCATCTTTGTTCTTTGGTTTAACTGGGAAACCTCGTTTGACTGATGGGACCTCCCAAGCTGCCCCCCACCCCCAATGTCTAAATGGGGATAGGAAAGTTGACAGCACGGATACATGGGAGGGTACCTGGCATTTGCTAGATTTTCAGTTAGTGAGGACTTTCTCCAAAATCGGAGGAGCCCAGCCTGGCCAGTCCTGGTTGTTATCACTGGTCTACCGTGACTCCTGTAGGCACACAGCTACCTGTCTCAGACTGGCCTGACCACCCCCACTTCAGAGTCCAGGAGAAAGCGACAAGCTTTGGCCAAAAGCAAACAAATTACTCTTGGACCCAGCCCTCAAATAAACACAAACAAAAGACACAAACGAACAACACCCCCTAAGATGTATGGAAGACCTTTGTAGCATGCTCAAACTGACTCTACTCCAATGACATCTGGCTCTAAGTTCGTCATAAGGCTTGGTATTATAAAGACATTATCAGTTCGTGGGTTACTCTTTGATAGTCGGTCTTTGCCAACACATCACATCGTTAGCATTTCTAAACTCTCCCGTTCGTTCTTAGTTCGTCACTTTATCTTGCACAGCGCTGTGCAGGACTGTGTGGGACAGAAGGCCTACCAGACACTAGGGGGTAGTCTAGAAAGAGTTCCCCAGTCTCATAAACCTTAAGCGAAATATTGTTAAATGACTTAACTCTTGTTCCCTCCGGACAATTCGGGAAGATCTAAGATGTGGGGTTGCACCAGCCTGTGAAAACCACAGGACTGGGTGAGTGGAATATACACCATCAGCAGGCTGCTGGGCCTCCACCCCCGACTCAGCGCTGGGGCTGTGCTGCACACGTTCTGCCCTGGAGCACGTCTCCCCACGAGACGCATGTGCTTTACATAACTGGTGTAAGTCAGACTGTATAGAGGGTATCTGCTCTGTGCCCAAGATAAATCAGGTTCAAGATGAAAGGAATTCCTTACTGCCAGACCTTTCCCTGAACAAATGAATGAGCTCCCCAACCCCACTGTCTTCTCTTTATGTAAATGTTTGTTTACTTCTTCATCATGTGTGCATGTGACACATGTGGGCGGACACCCATGGAAGCCAGAGGCACTGGATTCCCCCGAACCACCTCATATGAGTGCTGCTATTGAATGTCCGCCCTCTGAAAAGCAGTGCGTGCTCTTACCCCTTCTCTCCCGCACAGACCCTGGTTTTGAAACAGGGCGTCACGAAGCCCGGACCGGCCTCCAGCCTCCCAGGAGACTGAGGACAGCCTTGAACTGGTTTTCATTTGCTTATGCTTTGTTTTGTTGGGGGTCATGTGCATTGTTTTTAAGAGCGTGTGTTCTGTAGCAGTGTACATGTAGCCCAGGCTATCCTTCAACTCACTGTGTAGTCCAGGATGATCCTGAACTTCAGATCCTCTAGTCTCTCTTTCTCAAGTGCTCGCATTACAGATGGGTGCCACCCTGCCCAGTTATGTGGGTCGGGGGATTGAACCCAGGGTTCGGTACTTGCTGGCCAGGGACTTTACCAGCCTAGCTAGTATATCTTCTTCTGCCGCCCCCTAGTTACCAACTGCTTTGAACTGAGCTCTGTACACTCCATTACTGTTGAAGGATGCCTCCCGTCAGACATCTCCAGGTACCATGGGGTGCAGGGAGGGAGAAACATTTCCTAACAGCCTGCAGAAACAAAAGAGGAGAGGCACTCTCACCTTTCCTCTTGCAGTCCAGCGTTTGTATGGGAAACACGTAATTGTGGCACAGAGTGGAGTCTGCTTCCGGCCTGATGACTGCGGGTACCCCGGATACTTGGGGTATGGGGTCCAGTCGCTCCTTCTCCTCTTCATCACATAGCTCTTGGGGCTTTAGCTGCAGCAACTTTTTATTTCTCAGTGCTGGCGGGCTTCCGCACTTGGCGTAGTTCCCCAAATTCCGGTTCCGTGGAATCTGCAGCATGGAAACGAGTGTCTCTAGCTCACAAGCGCAGTGCCAGGGGTTGTCGTAAAGGCGCAGGTAGCTCAGGAGAGGTGTGTAAATGAACACCTCCTCCGTCAGCACCTTGATCTGGTTGTGCTGCAGCAAGAGCGTGGTAAGCTTATTTAAACCGAAGAACGCCTCGCTCTCAATTTTGGAGATCTCGTTCTGCTGGAGGTCCAGGCTCTTGAGCCTTTTAAACTTAGAAAACATGTTGTTCTTCAACACTCGGATTTTGTTTCTTGCTAGCAGCATGTGCAGCAAATCCTGAGGCCAGTCGGGTAACACGTAGACTAGTTTCCTTTCTTGGCAGTCGAGGTATTTCTCGTGGAGATATGTGTACACATCGCAAGGAAGGCCTGGCGCGTAGCGTTTGACTGGGTTGGAGCCTCTCCTGCCGCCACCTGCCCGGCTGCTGCGGCTGCGGCTGGCATGGCCTTGGCTTCTCAAAGCCCCGGGGCTGGGCTTGCGAGGCTCAGCAGTTCTGCAAAGGCAGAACAGAAGCAAGATGGCCGCCACGCGCATTCTGACGTCCAGCTGGCCCCACCCAGGCAGATGGAACAAGAAAGTCTTCTTTGAACTCCAAGTTTGGGTAGCCTTAGCAAGCACAGGTCGGGGAGAGTAGGGCCCAGCCGGGGTGCACAGAGCTCCTAAGTGGGACAGAAGAAAGTGAAGAGTGATCAGCATATGACAGAAAGAGCAGATTTATTTATTTTTTTCTGAGGCTGCTAGTTTAAGTGGGCGAAAAGTGCTATAGACAGTTCTTTACCTTTTACTTGCCTGGTTTAGTTAGTATACATGCTTGGACCTTAAGCTAGAGTCAAGACTCTCTGTCCTGCTAGATTGTACCCAACCTCATCTTCGGTATCTGTAAAATGGAGTTATATTAGCTTCCGGTCCCTGGGCAGATGAAAGGGGCCCAGTGCCTAGCCCGTGGGAAGTTCTCAACTGTTAGGACTCAGCCCTGTGAACACTCCAACGCGTTCCTCATCCTGTGGATCTAGAATTTAAAGAAATTCTCCTGCCGTCCCTGAGATGCACAGCCATGGAGACATGACCTTCCTGGGCTTAGGTGTTTTCCCTTCAGTCTCTCCTAGTCGCCACTGTCAGGTCCCAAAGAAACCTTGGGCAGAAGACTAACCGATTATTAACATATTATAAAGAGGTTGTTAATGACCATATTATTAACATATCAAAGCGGATGCTGGCCACTGGCTGCTAGGCTCTCTCAGCATCCTAAGTACCTGCTGTAGAGCCCCTTCCTCTCAGCTTGCTTCATCCCACGCTCCACCCTAGATCTCTCCAGCTGCACCCCACCACCCCAAGTTTACTTCTCTTCCCTCGGCTTCTCTTTTATATATAACCTCACCATTTTGTCCATGCGCTGTCTTGGCTCTCTCTGTTCTCTCGGCTTCTCTCTTGGTCCTCAGCTCCTGGCCCTCTCTTGCCCCTATGTCACTTCTGTCCCCATCACAGTCCCCACCCTCTCATTGCCTGGTCTATTCTGCTGGCCATGTTCAGTGTGGGCTCCGTGGCGCTTTCTCTCTCTCTCTCTCTCTCTCTCTCTCTCTCTCTCTCTCTCTCTCTCTCTCTCTCATCTCCAATGAAACCCTTCTCCTCAACCTTAACTGGAAGCTATCACGTTCTCGGCCCTCGTTTTTCATTCAGCCACTCATGTTGAGTGTGGACCCAGAAATGCTTAGAATAAGTGGCCCTGTCCCAGCTACGCTCTTATAGGTCTGGCCTCAATGCCACCACCATAGCGAGGGCTTCTCTGTGACCCCCATGCCAAGTACTCCAATCCGCCTTTCTTGTTTTGTGGTTCTCCACAGTGTTCATCAGCCCAGGTCTGCACGAGTCGAGTACGGCTTTCCCTTTGGTGAAAACAGTCGGGAAGTGCTTCTCATTTGCATATCTCACTTAGGACGGAGGCCACCCTTGGCAAAGGAAGAAGTATAAAGTAGCTTACAGCAGATAGTGTGTCTGATGTTAGTGTCCGGCTGTCTGGTTATTAGTGGCAGACAATGAAGTACGCTTGATTGAGAGGAGATTTATTCTAGTTTGAGTGCCAGGGCCACCTCCTGTTGCTTTTCCTGTCTAGCGAGGCCCCGCCCACCTAGAGTGCCGTCCCACTGCTTGGCCTCAAGTGGTCCTCACAGTCTGCATCTGTGGGTCCGCCCCCAAAGCGTCTCTCAAGGTGCTGAGTGTGTAGTCTAGCTGTCTGTCTGTGTGTCTTATCTTCCTTGAGGCATGCAATGGTCTGTATTCCAAGAACTATTAAGGCAGATGGCCTTTCTCAACCTCCACTTTTTTATAATTTATTGCAATTTCTATGTCAGTCTAACTTAAAAAGTCCTAACAACTGGGTGGTGGTGGCACAGGCCTTTAAAAGTCCCAGCACATGGGAGGCAGAGACAGGTGTTAAGGTTATCCCGGTCCACAAGAATGAGTTCTAGGACAGCCTGGGCTATACAGAGACACCCTGTCTCAAATAAAATAAAATAATAAAGATAAAGTAAAAATAAAAAGTCATAGCAAATAGTTTATTTCACTTACTATGAATGTGAACTATTGCAGGAAAAGTGTTTCTGCAGCATGCTTTGAAATGCGTCAAAAACTAATGCAGAATGTAGATTTAGAGATGAGTGAACGGCATGCAATAAAACCAGCATGAAATGCAGATTATAATCTAGACGGCAGAGGTATAGGTAGTCATGGTGTAGTCCTCTCCATCCTTGTGTATGTGTGAATAGATGTAATAAAGTATTTTAAAACTAAAACTAAACAGTGGGTCTGGGAAGACGGCTTGGCCGGAAAGTCAGTAGGGTGCTTACCACACAGGCGTGAGGACCTGAGCTTGGTCCCCAACACCTCGTAAAAGCTGGATATGGTGGTCAGCGTCTGTCATTCTGGTCCAGGGGAGGCAGAGGCAGGAGGATCCCAGGATACCTAGCCTTGCTGAGTCAGCACTCTCCAAGTTCAGGGAGAGGCCTGAACAATAGCGTGAGGAAACACTGGCTACTAACCTTTGTCATTCACAGGCATGTATACACACATCCATGTACACACACATAAGTACCTGTGTCATTCACATGCATGTATACACACATCCATGTACATACACATAAGTACCTGTGTCATTCACATGCCTATATACACACATCCATGTACACACACATAAGTACCTGTGTCATTCACATGCATGTATACACACATCCTTGTATACACACATAAGTACCTGTGTCATTCACATGCATGTATACACACATCCATGTACACATACATAAGTACCTGTGTCATTTACATGCATGTATACACACATCCATGTACACACACATAAGTACCTGTGTCATTCACATGCGTGTATACACACATCCATGTACACACACATAAGTACCTGTGTCATTCGCATGCGTGTATACATACATCCATATACAATACCTTTGTCATTCACATGCATGTATACATACATCCATATACATACAGATAAGCACACATGAACAAGAATTGAAAAGCTATGTACCAAAAAAGACCAAAACCAACCAACTAAAACAAATTATTTTTCTTCTAGTATTTTCAAACTAAAACCCCCGGGGATACAGTATTTTTTAAATTGAAAAGTTTTTTTCCCATCTTTTTCCTGTACTCTGCAAACAATAACAAACATGTGTGTGTATGGGTTTTTAAGCCAAAGACATCATTTGCCTGAGCAGAGAAACCCACATACTTAGAATACATTTCTTGCCAAAATTTCTCTTTACTTCTTAATGAAAACGTTGCATTGAATGTAGTGTGGAAAACTAAATGTTTGCAGTGTGATGTTTAGCGATGCCTTCCTTGTTTGCTTTAGGCCACTGCAAAAACTTGCAAGAGTTGAACGTCTCCGACTGCCCGTCTTTCACAGTGAGTATGAGAGTTTACTCTATCTTTGTTTATGGAGGTCCAGACCCCTCACCCTGGAGAGCCAGTGGGTAGACTGCATTCTGTGTGTGCATTTGGAGCTGAATATGGAAAAATCAAACTGTGTTAAACGTTGGCGAAAACATCTACCCCCCTGTGCACAATACTATCATTCATCTTGTGGATGTGCGCTCGGTGGTGGAGCCTCTGGCAAATGGAAACTCTTTAATGGTTACAGAAAAATGAGCCATGTTTATGTTTCATGCATTTTTATAGGAGACAGAAAATACTGGGCCCCCTCAGGATGATGGGTTTATTCTGGTGTGTTTCATGGCTGTTAGGAACCATGCCAAAGAAGATGGAAAGGGACATCCTTTCCCTTGTCCTTCTCCTCCTAATCCGTCTTCCACATCGTGAGCACACTACACCCTCTCTACGGCAGGTCTGACCAACTCACCTCCACCACTCATCATCTATAAACTACTGGGGAAAACCACACTATCTTAACGCGGGTGCACCCTGGAGACTCTCTGTAGTCTGCCTCCCTTTGTACCCTCCTCTTGTTCTATGCTACACAGTAAGTCCTGGTGACCATGGACCCGGATGTCCAGAGCAGTTTCTTATCATTGCTCATGCAGTACTGTCTCTTTTTTTCTTTTTTAGTTCATTCGAGATAGGGTCTCACTATGCAGGCCAGGCTAGCCTTGGGCCCAGCGGTTCACTGCCTCTGCCTCCCAGGTGCTGGGGTTAAAGGCATGAGCCACCATGGCCCCCAGCTTTGTTCCTTGCCTTTGCAGTCACCGTCACCTCAAGCAGGGCTTAGAGAAGGGAATGGGTTCAGTTAATGTAAGCACACGGGGTGGGGAGACATTTGGAGAGTGGCCCAAATGAGAAAAGCGCTGACCTGAGAGTTAGGGTCACTGGTTTTTACAGAACCCATTCCAGTGGGATGCTGGGACAGAGGTATATAGCTGCGGCGAGCTGAGAAATGGACAAGATACGGGAAAACGAGCATGAGCTATAAACTAATGTTTCCAGAAAAATGGCTGACAGGGTTAGAAGGGCTGGGGACCAGGAAATGCAAATGGGTTTATAGAAGCCAGTGGAGACTCGGTCTACCCAGGGACAGGTCTCTGAGGAGACAGAGAAAGCAGACACTCAGCACATGTCAACACCAGGCTGAGGCTGAGGCCCTTGGCACAGGTGACAGGACACCTACACTTGTTCCTCAGAGATCCCTCCCAGCATTATACACAGCAACACGCCTCGTGTTTGCGGGCATCCCTTCTCAGACGTCTGCCCTGTTTTAACATTAACTCTCCTCAGGTCCCCACAATGACATTTCATTCTGTCCTTGAGCCTATGTTTCTGTCCGTCTGAATAATGCTCATCTCGCCCATCCCTCCACCCAGCCTGGCTACCTTTGTTCCTCCTTTAAAACCACCTTCATCCCCACTGGGCTTTCCCATACATTTCTGAAGAAGTGACTTTTAAAAAAAGTACCTCTGTAGAAATAAAAACAGATTGACGGTACCATTTACTCAGAGAGAAGAGTTCAATAATTTGTGGTATATGCCGATTATTACGCCACTGTACCATGAATAATTTTACAACATTTTCAATATCCTTAAGGGAAATCACATCCATTAGATCACCTCTCGTTTTCTCTCAACTTCTCAGTACCTTGTAATTCCATTTTTCCCTGACAGGCTTAATTTTCTTCACTTCTGAGTTGGCACTGTGAGTCCAGCTCCCCCCCCCCCCCAGCAGTTAAACTTTCTACTCATATGGTTACATTCACGCTGTGGCTCCAGTTTTAGAACCAGGGATCCTTAGAAAATCCACTCTTTACATTTTCCCCATGAAGCTTATTCTTTTCAGAGCAGAACAGTTAGAACATCCTGAAAGATGGGAGACATTTTATGAGTAAATAAAGTATAAAAGTCCAAAGATCCTTATACCACGTTAACTCCTAATATAAAAATAAGGCCTTCAGTTAGTTGTCTAGTCCCCACCCAGCAGGCAACTGCTCTCAGCTCCATCAATCATCTCTCCTCTTGGTGGCTTGTGCCTCACCATGAACGCGCTGCCACTCTATGTTCAGGGGCATCCCCGGGAAACTGGGAGATAAACAGACAGAACAAAGAGCACATAAGAGAAAAAAAAAATCTACTTTCCCCCTGGTTGGGCTCTTTCTCCACCAGTCAAGTACATAAGGCTTCTTCATCAGGAGAAACGGCCATCTTTGCTGTCATAGTCTTTAGATATTTGATGAGGATTCAGTTTTTTAGATTTCTGATGGGGCCGCTGTGAAATGGATTCACTCTTCTATGGGTATTTTTAGCACCCGCTATGTTAGAGCTATCCCGTTAGGTGTCAGAAGGAATTTTAATGTGAGTTGATTCTCAGTTCTTGCCTCAGGGAGCATTAGTTCTGCATATGAACACAAAAATTGCATTCTTCGAATTTGGTTTTTCAAGCAGGAAAGTCAACCCAAAGCCATCTGCATCAAGTTTGTGAACATCAAAGTCTCGTCCAAGTTTGGGATCTATGAAGGGCTGGTAATTTCATCCAGTGCCACTTTATTGTTTCCTCCCTTTGAGACGCAGGCTGGGAGACAGGCTTATATTTAAAGATGTGGGTGACACCCATTCAAAGAGCTCGGATATGTCTATCTGATCTTGCTGTGCGAAAGAAATCACACTGAAGAATTTGAGTCCGACAGGTTAAGGACAGAGTCACAAGCCACTCAGTAGTGTGCATGCTCTAACAGTTGTGTTATGTGTTCAAACAGTTCAAGGATGAGTCTAGCATCCTCTGAAGTACTGAGAACGAGAGTGGTCTGGGCTTGTTTGGATGACCAAGCAACTCCACCAAGGCAAAGGCAGAGAATAGATGACTGACTCAGCTCAAGGGGACCATGCAAGGCATAACCATCCTCTTCTTGGCCTTGTCTCTTCTGAGGCCTCTCCAAAGGTGGCTAAGCCAGCTTTCTTACCTGCCTTGGACCACCCCACTTGCACAGTCTGTGAGTCCTGCTTGATTGACACACCTAACATTTTCAAAGACAAGTTTTGTCCCCGTTCAAGTATGACACTACTTACAGTGATGGTTGCCTTGGATTTTGAAGGAAACTTGTACTGTATTTGCAGTATCTGAATCCTACACTTGGTGATTGAATGACTAGAAAATTACCAATGACTTGAGCTCAGTGCCGAGAGCACAGAGTTTTTCAACAGTCCCACTTATCTACACAAGGCATGGGCAGGAAGAAACTTTCCTGTGCAGAACCCCTGTGTCTTGTTTAAGACAGGATTTGCTGCCCAGTAAATAATCCATTGAGTGACCAACCACCGACCACCATGCATCAGGATTTTGTTATGGTAAATACTCACACATCTTAGGAATCGTGAGGAATGGGCTATCAAGCTGACCTTGCTGCCCCTGGAAATCAAGTTTTGACATCCCTAGTGGCATCTCAGCTGTTCTGCCCATCTGAATTCTCCAAGCCACATCTCCAAACTAGTGAGGATCACCCTCTCTAGACGGATACCTGTGGGGGGTGATTCTCCTCTGGAAAGATGGCGCTGAAATGTGCGAAAGCTCGTGTTCAGAGCTCGCTGATACCTGGTGGTATCGCAGGGAGATTATCAACTATCACTGGATACATGAAAACCTGCTGTCAACTCTGTTTCCCCTCCCCTATATCTCCTCCCCGCTTTCCCCTCTTTTGTTTTGACAGGGTCTCACCCTGTAGCTCAGGCTGGACTGAAACTCATTATGTAGCCCAGGTTGGCAGTTAACTCGAGGTGATCCACCTGCCTCAGCTTTCCCAGGCCTGGGATTCTAGGCATGCACCATTATGCTGAACAGTAATGATACTTTTTGTATGCAAAGTAGCCCACTGCAGTCAAAGCTTGACCCTTATCTGGTCTTTTTAAACTTTAGTTCAAGACCATTGCTTGACCTCATTGACTTTCAAGTCTCACGCCAGCCGAAGCCTTCGCTCGCACACTCCTTCCTCCCTAACCCCAATCCCAACACTGGACTTGTGCACTCTGTACACTTTGTGTATTGTCTACATTTTACTTTTGAAATATAGATATAGAGACCATCTTGGCACTGTCATAAACTCAGTGAAAATTCGTCCAGCTCTTTAAATGTATCTCTATCAGAGCCACAGAAATTTTGTCACACAGACAGATGACATGCTTGGGCTAAGCATGGCCTTGCTTTTAATGAAGTCCAGCTGTTGAGAGCCTATATCATTCCAATCTTTAGAATGACTTTAAAACAGGCCAGGTTGTGACCACATCTCTCTATCTGGACAGTCAAAAGTCACACTGTGGCATTCGTGTCACAAACCAGGACTTTAATGAAATGTCATCATGAGGTGTTGAAATTTCATTTCTAAAGAAAAAGGAGGGTAACAACAAGGTATATGAAGGGCCGAGTTGTGTATGAATGTTTTTCAGGGACAGGAAGAGAGGTAAGAGACGATTGAGCCATTATGAGGCCTGTGAGGGTTTGGTCTGATTCTCCTCTGTCTCTTCTGCAGGATGAATCCATGAGACACATTTCCGAGGGCTGTCCTGGGGTCCTGTATCTCAATCTATCCAACACAACCATCACCAACCGGACAATGCGACTCCTGCCCAGGTAATGCTTCTGGCTGTTTGTTTGGTTGAAATCTGGTCTCATAGGTACTCCAGGCTGGCCTCAAACTCATGCTCATCTGCCCTCTGATGGGTGCTACTTGTATCATGTGTATGCCATTGAGAATACTGTGCTCCTCTAGGCTTTGGCTTGTTCTAGTTGACCTCAAAGATAATTCCCCATCATCAGCACCCACCCATGACAGCATGATAAGGGGACAACAACTCTCTGACCCTGAGCTGGTGTCTGCACTCTGCTTCCCTGGAAGGTACAGCTGGTCACTGGTCTCTCTCGGCCAGTGGTTTTGTCGCTCTTGTAGGACTATACCCAGTAGCTTGAGGTAGACCTTCCTGTCACTTTCTGCTCCTCTTCCTGGACATTTGAACCTGGATCCCAACTTCCTTTCTGGTATCTGGGACCTTTCTCTAACAGAAGTCCGACATGCCCCCTCCCTGACCTGGGAACACTGCCGTCTATCTAGGTTCTAGGTGTTCATGTGTCTCACTGAGATGGCTCTACCCTCAGGGAGCTTACACTGCTGAGCTTTGACTGCCTGTTGACTTTGATGTGCCCGGGGTGTGGTAGCTGTTATTCCTTAGCCAACCCTTCTCTGGGGAAGGGCACAGGAAAGCACAAAATCTGGCAGAAACTTCAACTTCACGCAAACATATCTGATTCAGTATTTACTATGGAGAGACTCACCAAGCACTGTATCTGACCCCAGGGAGATGTTCAAATTTGACTTTGGGAAAACATTTCTCAAGCCATTGTGAAAGAACTTTTTTGAGAGCATAACTTTCTGAGATCCTTGGAAAACTAACAATAAGGCATTTGGAAAAGCTTAAACAGGAAGAATTCTGGGTGGCAGTTTCTTTACGTCTGACTCTAATAATCTTCCACAAATGGGCAGACTTCAGAAAAGTGCCATGTCTCTCCCCGTTTTAGTCAATTCTTCAAGGCCTTCTTTTGAAATTCCTCCAGATTCTTTAAAACGTGAGGGCTCTTCACCCAGCCAGGCACTTAATGGTCCTTTGCTTTTCATCCCTGTACTTTTAAAACCTGGCGTATAATCCATTTAGAATTTATTTTAGTGACGAAAGAAGCATTGATACAAAGTGGAGATCGATGTTGTCCAAAGCTCGCTTTTGTGTGGTCCACCAGCCAAGGTTTTATATTCTCCATCTGTAATAGTTGATCATCCAACATTATTTATTGACTGTTTCTGTGTGCTTCTTCCTTATGTATTTAAAAATTTTAAACAGGCACTAAGTGAGTAAAACACATTCACTCCTAGTATCTCTTTACATACTATCTTGTCCACCTCTCTCAGTTTTTCACGGCCATTGTCCCCTGCCCAGCTTCTCTTTCAGCAACTCTTCCCTGGTAGCCTTGACAGGGAGTGTTCCACACCACGAACATTGGCTAACATGACAAGACTTGAATTACTGCTTTGATCATTTTGCTTTAAACCGATGGAAAGAACAATTTATAAAGCAGAGTAAATTTCTAACTCTGCCATGCCCATAAGCAGCACATTGTAGATGGCACAAAACTTGAGTCCATATTTTTTCTTTCAATTCCTTAAAATGACCCGATTCGGCCAGGCAAACCCTTGTGCTATTGACAGCAGATCACAGTCTGGCCACGCGGCTCCGTTTGCCTGACTCTGTAAGGCAATGTTTGTAGACAGTGAGTGTAATGTAACCTCAACTTCCGTGATCAGTGCTGGGCTGCCTCTGTAAGAATCTGGCGACAGTCAATGATAACATTTTGTGAGAACCACTTGGCTACACAGAATCTATAACTAATGTTGTATTAGCACTTGTGTAAAGCATGTTACCTAATCTTTGTATCAGCAAGATAGTAAGATATAAAAATTGGTGGTAAATACATTTATATACAGCTTTGGAGAACTAGTTAGATATTAATCACTATATTGATAACAATAAAATAATCGTTAATGTATCATCATCGTCTTAGGAACAGAGTACTTTCATACATCTTTCAAAGTTCATAAATCTCTTACTAAAAATGTATTTTGGTCAGAAAAGAGTTTGAAGTTGTTCATGGATAAGGTCTTAGTTGTTATCATTACTAGCTAGCTACCTGTCTGTGTTTTCTAACTTTATTAACTAAGTGGTTCTCTTTGGGTTGGAATATGAGATGCAAGTATCCTTTTAAAACCTTTCCCTTAAAAACGGCACAAGCAAAGCCAGGTAAATATTTCTAAATAAGAATTTGGGAAAATCATATCAGACTTGTTAAGTGCTATTTACATTTTCTGAACAAGTAGTCCATATTTTATTTCCTTTTCAAGAATTCTTTGTTTAAAGTGGTTGGTGCTTCGGTGATTAAACGTCTGTCTTTAATTGTCGAAGAAATATGGACTGAATTATTTCTGCTTTTTGGAATTTGGATTCCTTCAAAGACCAGCTTGGCATTAGTTTCTGCACTCTCATGAATGTTTGAAGTGAGGAGAGTTGGTTGAAGAGAGCAAACTTCTGTGTGTAAATGTGCATTTACACACAGACTTGACATGTCGTTGTACGATGGTGATACGTTACTCACGATTGTGAACAAGCTTCCGGTTTGTTTTAACTTACATATAAAGTATCACGCTTTCTCATAGATTTCAGCATTTTTTCCCCCCACACAAAATAATATTCTTTTTCCTGCTTAATGTTTCTTTCTGATTTGTGTTGTTGTTTTGAGACAGGCCTTCACTGGCTGGCCTAGGCTGCCCTCAAACTTGTAATCCTCCTGCCTCAGCCTGCTGAGAGTCTTTAGAACTCTGCTGCTAAGATCCACGCCTTTGTTTCCCTTTGTTCATGCCTTTTGTGGGATAATTTTATCAGTCCCTGTATCTTAGGCCTTAGTTGTGTTTTATGTGTGGTGTGCATCCAGCTTCTATTTTAATTTTGGTTTTTCAAGTTAGTGTCCCTCGGGATAGCCCTGTGTGGTAGTTTAAATAAAAATGGCCCCTATAGGGCCCATAGGGAGTGGGACCATCGTGGGGTGTAGCCTTGTGGGAGGAAGGGTGTCTCAGTCCCTTCCTGTTGTCTGCCAATCCAGATGTAGAGCTCTCAGCTCTCTCCAGCCCCATGTCTGCCTGCACACCGCCTGCTTCCCACCATGGTGATAATGGACTAAACCCATGCCAGCCCCAATTAAATGTTTTCCTTTTGTCACCATGGTCATGTCGGCTCTCTATAGCAAGAGAACACTGGCTAAGACACCCAGGCTGTCCTGCACCTCACGCAGTTATTCAGGCTGGCCTTGAACTCAGATCCACCTGTCTCTGTCTCCCAAGTACTGGGATAAAAGCATGCGGCACTGCCCATCTAGTAGCTAGTATTTTTAAAATGCTTACCCTTTGTGCCTACTGAGAAGAAGGTTCAAAAGACTATTGATTTTTTAAAAGATCATAAAATAAGATTTATATGTTAAAATCTGAATTTACAAGTAGATGATTTGAAAGTAATTTATATCACTTTATAAGTTGTCCTTCCTTCCTTCCTTCTTTCCTTCCTTCCTTCCTTCCTTCCTTCCTTCTTTCTTTCCTCCCTTCTCCCTCCCTCCCTCTCCCACCCCCTCTCTCTGTGGGTCTACCTCTGTACTTTGGCTTGAAGCCCTGGTCGTCTTCCTGCCTCAGCCTTCCGTATACAGGAATTCCAAGTGTGAACCACCACAGTTCAATCCCTCCTCTGCTTCTTAAACTTAAAACGTTCTCGCTGGCCTCATATTAAGATGACCCTTTCCCCTGAGGTAACGAAGCATGTTAGTGTGTCTATGAATCGAATAATGTTTTAGGAATATGTGTTTTACAAATGCATATATAATTCAGTGGGAAAGATAGAAAAGTTGAATTTCAGATAAGAATTTTGGTTGTAATTTCTAGTTCTTCTCATTCAGTGAACATTTAGATAAATTCTGCGGGTGCTGCTGATTTTTGTCACACGAAAAAAAACCCACGTGGTAACCTATCTATATAAAAACATCTTTCACCGTGATTGCCTACTTGTGTTGTGTTTCCTCGTGTTTCAGATATGTGTGTGTGTGTATGCAGAATTCTTCTTAAAACTGTAAATAGCCAGAGAGGCGCTGGCTGTCGCTGCTCCCCACTCGTCTGCATTGCCTTAGCGCGTCCTTCCAAAGGGATCAGTTGCCACCAGGAAAAATGATGCTCTCCCTGTCGTTCAGCATCGATGCTGGTTTTTACTTGAACATTATTTTCTCACTTCTTTGGGGACTCATTTTTCTAAAGTTAAAAACGAGAGCCACCCACAGATCTTTTTCACCTGGGGGCGGGGATAGAGGGCGGAAGTTAGAGCACGTGCGGCAGGTACCACGCGTGCTGCCGCATTGCTGCACATGCGCATTTGCCTCTGGAAGTTTGCACAACTCGAGGGACTCAGGTCTCCCCTCCCACTCATCAGGACAGAAGTCAGGTTATCAGGCTCTGCAGGTGAGAACTCCTTTACCTGCTGAGCCTTCTCACGGGTGGGGACATCTCTGCCTCATCCTGTATCCTGAATGCAATCCGTTGCAATTACTTCTGTTACGCAGCCTTGGCAGTGCTCTCGGTCCTTGTGTGCACCGCATCCTGCCTGTTCTGCCTCTATCTCCCTTCCTCGATTATCTGGTTAAACAGACCTGCGTGGGCTGCCCCAGAGATGCCCTGACCTCTGCTGGTTTCATTCTGCATGCTTGTCTTCCTTGCAGTGGGGAAGCCCTTCTTTTCCTGCCTAATTCTCAGCCTCCTTAAGTCATAGCATCCCAGACGACCGGCAGTTTCTCCTTTCCTGCATCCCAGGGGAGGAGCAAGCACACCCGTACTCATGTCGTGGCGATCCACTACACTGCACACAACCTCCTGACCATACCGCTGGGAGTAAAACTCTTACGATTGTTTTTAGAAGGGGCGTGAGCTTTCTTTTGATTGTTCAGGATGATCTTGAACCGTTGGGCTCAAGTGCTTCTAACTCAGCCTCACAAAAGGTTCCTCGTTCCTTAGTGGATCCTTATGTGCTGCAGTGGGTGGTGTGTGATCGGTTTTTTCTTTAATTTAATTTAATATGTGTGGGTACACCGAGCTGTCTTCAGACACTCCAGAAGACGGCACCAGATCCCATTACAGATGGTTGTGAGCCACCGTGTGGTTGCTGGGAATTGAACTCAGGACCTCTGGAAGCGCAGTCAGTACTCTTAACCGCTGAGCCATCTCTCCAGTCCTGAGTGTGATCAGGTTTTGTACAGATAATTGAGCCTTCATTTGGCTTTAAACTTTATTTCCTGGGGTCGTCTGTTTTGTAGCTTCACCCATCCCCATCAAAGAGGAGCAAGAGGAAGGTGTCCCGCTCAATGGACAACCTCAAGCTCACTCTCATCAGGAGATCGTGTCTTCCATTTAGACTTACTAGAGGGTTCTGCTCCTTGAGGCCTCCTCTCGAAACCCAAGAATCCCAAACTTGAGAATCTACCTGCAAATTCCCTTCTTCCTAGACTAGGTCTTGCCCTGGTGGTTTTGATAGAAATTTCCAATTAAATACGTGGAATTATACTCTTCCTAGCATCCTCCCTCTGGTGTTGAAGATGCAACCTAAAATACTCCAGATTTTAGTAGAAACAAAGTAATACATACATACATACATACATACATACATACATACATACATACATATGCCCAAAAATAATTTGTGTGTTTTCTTTAGGATTACACCAAAGTTTTTAAGATTAAAAAAAATTTTTTTAAAGATTTATTTATGCATATAGAGTTCTGCCTGCATGTACACATGCATACCAGAAGAGGGCGCCAGATCCCATTACAGATGGTCGTGAGCTACCACATGGCTGCTGGGAATTGAACTCAGGACTCCTGGAAGTGCTCTTAACCGCTGAGCCATCTCTCCAGCCCACTTTTAAGATTTTAAGATTTGGTCATTTCTTAAAAATTGCACTAGTAGCAGAAAAATAAATAAAAAGAGAAACCCATACCCTCAATGAAAAAGTTACCAATTAATTAGGAAAACATAAAGCACATCATAGATATTCTTTCTCAATGCAGAAATGAAATCGTCGGGGCCCCTGTGCTGTGGTGAAGGTGGTCTTGCTTGGAAGGTGAAGCATTTCTTTTTGTCCAGTTGTTTGTTTGTTTAGGGTTTTGTTGTTGTTGTTGTTCAGTTTTTCAAGACAAGGTTTTTTGTGTATAACCCTGGCTATCCTGGAACTCCCTCTGTAGACCAGGCTGGTCTTGAATTCTTCTGCCTTCCAAGCATTGGAATTAAAGGTGTGCGTCACCACCTCTCAGACTTCTTTCCGCAGTATTAAACATTACATATCAGTGTGCACAACTGGCCGTAAGTGTCTCACAGTTAACCCGCCCGTCTCAGCCTTCCTCGGGTTTGTCTGTGACACTGGGAATCACCAGGAAGGGCTGAGATTCCCGGCTTTCCTTTAGCTCTCGGGGTGAGTCCCACAAGTTCTCACTTCGAAGGGAAGCTGGCTAGACTTTCAGCTTGGTAGCCATGGAGCCATTCAGAGTCTAACAGCAGCCAGGCCCGTGCCCCCAGAGGGAAAGACACCCCCGTCCATGAGGGCTGTGTCTGTGTGTCTGGTGTCTGAAGATGGATGTAAGCATTCGAGTGCAGGTGTCCTCAGAGGCCAGAGGAATCTGGTCCCCTCCCCTCCCCCAGCCCAAGTTACAGATGGCTGTGTGGCGCTTGACACAGATGCTAGGACCTGATGCCTGATGTCCTCTGAAAGGACAGCAACTGCTATTGACCGTCTCCCCAGCTCCTGTTCATGGCTTTGGATGGCGGGGAAATCTTCTCTGTTTTCACCTAAGCTTTAACTAAAATACAAGAGGACACAAGGGACTGCTCAGTGAGCAAAACTACCTGCCTTCCAAGCCACTCGAGTTCAATCCTGGGAGCCCCCATGGTAGGAAGAAAGAACCAGCTCCTGAAAGTTGTCCTCTTGAGTGCTGAGGCAATTACAGACAGACAGACAGACACACACACACACGCAATATTTTTAAAACATTGTGCTAAAAGGATCTATAGACTTTATAGAGTAGCAAAAGTATCTGTATTATAAAAATAGTTAAGTAAGTCCCTTACAATTCTCATTTTTGAGATTTACTAGCTGATCATATAAATTTAAGCAGGTAGAATGATAGGTTCGGGCAAGGTATAGACCTCATGTGATGACCTCCAAATTCTTGCCAGACAAGGCTCTACTCCAGTAATGAAAACAGACAGTGCCCACTCAATACGCACAATGACGACGTTGGCCTAGAATAATAGCTCGGTTGATAAAGTGCTTATTTTGCAAGCTGGAGACCTGAGTTTGATCTGCCAGAAACTATGTAAAATAGAAAAAAGCCAGTTGCGGTCCTTGACTTTGTAATCCTAGGGAGGCAGAGAGAGGCGGATTCCCTGGGCTTGCTGCCCAGTTGGCTTGCAAAAACCAAGGTGGACATCTTCTTAGGAAGAGCAGTTGAGGCTGTTCCCTGGCACGTGCAGGGATGTGTGCAAGTGAATATACACACAGACACGTATGCACACACACACACAAACACACACCGATGCACACTAGACATGCATGCTTGCGCACACACAGACAAGCAGGCACACACACAGAACTTAAAGGTATCGCTATTTTGGAGGTAGTAGTAGCAGTAATAACAACAAGGCACAAACTTGCAAGGTCTGCTGTGCCTGTGCGGTTCTCAGCGATCGAAAACCACCCTCCTGATAATACTGTTAGGGCTGAGTACTCATTTAATCTTTCACATTTCTCAAAGGCAAGAGCAGATGGGACCAAACCCATGACAGATAAGAAAACTGAAGGCCAGAAAAGTCATAAGCTCTAGAGTTTGCTAAGGGGGTCCAAAGGGGGGCTCCCAAACAAAAGACTCTTGTCTTTGCTTAGCAGTCCGGAAAGCAGTCTGTGCTGGGATAGGGAGGTTGTAGTAAGTGTCAAGGGTATGACTCTAAGTTGGGTTGGTCAGAGTCCAAATTCTTGGTATTTTTCATGGTGTGTACTGTCTCTGTCTGCCTCCTCACATCCCCTGTCTCTATGTTAAAGCGATGTTATTAGAACTGACACCCCACGTGCGGCTAAAGAGAGAGGATTAAAAGCGTTTCTCCGTCCACTGGGAGGCTGAAGAGAGGGGCGTGCCCTTGGACCTTAGAGACTTCTCTCTTTCCAGGTCCAGCCCACTGCCTCTGTGGTCCAAAAGCTTCCTTGGCTTTTGGGTGGAATCTCATGCACACAGCCATTCCCAGAGGGGAACGTATGTTCTCAATCAGCAGTTCACCCCAGAATAGAGCCACTAAATCGTATAGACCTGATTTTCGAGCTTAGGGATAAATGTAACCCATGGACAATGTCTGCATAGCTTATTTCCCGTTTGTGCGAAGATAGACGTGCTTTGCAAGCTTCGTGAGAGGCAGAGAGACATTTTCTCCCTACTTCTAGAGTGCTCATTGGCCGCCACGCTGCTGCAGACTCCAAATTAAGAGCACATTGGTGGTTATTGCACTCGCAGGCAGCAAGAATCCTTACATTTGCGAAGAACGCCATGCTGAGGAGGTCTTAGAAGCTTGTCCACAGAGAGTCCTGAAATGCTAACCCTTACAGGGTAGAACAGACTCATCATTCTCACCCCTCCCTACCTTTCCTCTGGAAGCTCTCATTTTGGTCACTGTGGTAACGGCATCTTTCCCACTTCAACCCCAGCGAGGCCGGCAGCCTCCTGTGTAATTTTTATTTGGTTTCAAGTGTTGCCCACTTAGCCACTCGCCATCCTTAACCCGTGTTTAAGCCGAACTGTTACTTTTAATTATCGTAAGGAAACCATTAGTCATAAAGCCGTGCGCATTGAAATCCCTGATTTTTTTTAAAAATCATTTTCTTATCAGATCCATTTTAAGAGCCTGCCACGTTAGGTTTGCCTTCTTCCCACCCCGACTTCTCACCACGATGGGACCGTTACTTTCCATCGAATGTTTACTAAACGTTTCTCTTTCTCAAGAGCTCACATAGTAGTTTGGCAAAGGTAGGAGCCAAAAACTAGAGAGCAAACTCCGACTTGGGTTTCAAGCAACAAACTTTCAAATAATATGCATGCAAGGCTCCTCCTACCCCCAGCCAAGAAAAAGTCTTTTTCCCATCAAGTTTCTTAAAAACCTAGTCAGATAGCCTTCCTTTTCCTCTGAACTGCAGCCGTACACTGTCTTCTCCATCTCTGACCCCCGCTCCGTGTAACAGGGAGAGATGTTAAACAGCCGAACATCCGCAAAGAGAGCGCAGGATGAACACAGCTTTCTTCTCTTTGTCAGAGTGGCTTGAGAAAAGCTAAAGCATTTGCCTTTCTTTCCTCCCGTCTCCGCCCCATCGCTCCAGGTACTTCCACAACCTCCAGAACCTCAATCTGGCTTACTGCCGAAAGTTCACGGACAAAGGCTTACAATACCTGAACCTGGGGAACGGATGTCACAAGCTCATCTATCTGGACCTTTCCGGCTGCACCCAGGTTTGCCTCCCGCGCTCTCAGTGTTCTCTGTCCTGCAGCAGGCGAGGACGTCCTCCCGAGAGCCAGCTGCATCCAGCCCTCATGCTGCACTAAGGCTGTGCACGGAGCACAGAGCTCTGTGCTGAGGTTTTAAATTACATGGCCGCCGCCGCTTCAGTTTTCTCCAGGATTTGCTACTATAGGCGCCTGGCTTCCGTCCACAGGCGCCTGACATCCACAAGCAGGCAGAGTTCATTGGATGATGAAACGGACCACTTCTGAGAACAGTTTGAGGGCAGAGTCCAAATCTCCAAAACTTTATAGAGCCACTAAGATACAAACAAATGGGGTGGGGTACACAGGATTCCCGACAAGGCGGTTAGGTCCCCCGTGGGCTTTCCTCTGGGTAAAACGCTACAAGCAGTAAATGTGAGAAAGAGAAGTCCCACAACAAGGACTGTAAATGTTTAAAACTGCATTACACTCATGCACTAAATACCACAAAGATGTGAGATCCGGGAAAATGTTCGAAGATGAAGGGACAAGGATTGGGGACGTTGGGCAGGCAGCCACGTAAAGGGTATGGCTTTCAGATGCACTCATTACCTCTTCCACAGTCCCTTTTGCTATCCATAGTTTCCGTAGATTTAAGCTACTCTTTCTGTAACCGATTTCCTCCCACGTCTCTCTGTATGTCTAGATATTGATGTCCTTGGGTACTATGTTCTTTATACTACAACACAGGTGAGAACTGGCTAAAATGAATGTCTAACCACAGCTAGCTAGCTGCAGTCGCCAGTGACCGAGTTGTTTTTGTGTTAGATGAGGCGTCACTCTTCATACAATGGATTCCTTGTGAGGGTTCTGTGCCCATTTACCAAGGTTCCAGATGGTGGAGTGAACTGGCCAGTCTTGCGTAGAAACCTGCGGTGTAGGTCACGTGATAAAGCACCTGAAGGTGGAGACCATGAGGCATAGAATTTTTCCCTAGATGCACTGCAGGGGAACATGGCTTCCTAGTGTTCTGGGTATGAGACGTGAGAAGAGATGGCTATGGTTGAGCGTGTGCAGAATGGATATTTTCTCAAAACCAGCCTGCGGATATGCATTAGCACTGACCAGGACTTAAGGCAGAAGCACCCTGGTTTTCCTCAGCATGGCTGAATTTCTGGTGTCTTCTTGACCTTGGCCATCTACTGTCTCTTCTATTAGTGCCTATTAAGAAACCCTGGGACTGCAGGAGTTGTACATTCTCCCTCTCTCTTCCTTTGAGAGCGGCTGTTTTTAAAGGCTTTGTTATGGTTTTATAGCCTAGGAGTGTCTTCCTCCCCAAATAGAGTCTCATCTCCCAGTTTCTGAGGGAGGGTGGAACACTAGGGGACACAGACCCTCCTCTCACAGAGAATAGTATTTCTAAATACAGAGATAACTTTGTGTGCTCAAAAAATTCCTTCAGCTGAACTCCTTAATGGTAAATGTTCTAGTACTTTTCTTGTAGCTCACCCTGACCCTTAAAAAGCCTCAGCTTTTAAGAAAGCCCACAGTGGGCCTCACATCCTTGTGCTTAGTTGCTATGTGGGTACGTATTGTGGTTACCACACAGAGTAACACACATAAACTTGTGTATACACACACACACACACAAACTCATTCACGCACACACACTCACATTCATACAAGAACAAACATAATCATGCACACACACAAACACTCATTCCTGTATATACTTATACATGCACACACACATTCATGCACACACACAGTCATGTACACATTCACAGTCATGCACACACATTCATGCACACACACAGTCATGTACACACACACAGTCATGCACACACACACACACATTTCCAAATACACCCATACATGCACACACACATGCATGCCCACACACACTCACATATTCATGCACACACACAAACACACATTTCTGAATACACCCATACATGCATACACACACGCACATGCACCCACATCCTATAGGCAGTTATTTTCAGATACAGTAGAGTCTAAGTAGGAATCTGTGTTCTACTGCCAAACATACTTGATCTGTCAGTGAAAATTGAGCCAGTGTTTAAAATTGTGGGTTCCCCCCCCACACATAAACAACTTAGATTTAAAAATAAGTAAGCGCACTCAAATGCTGGAGCGACTCACGTTGTTGGGGGCACTCCTTATGGTAGCCGTGAACTGGAGCTGAGTCAGCACTCTCCCTTGGACATGGAGCACGCCCACATCCTCATTGCAACCCTGGCCTTTGTTTGATAGTGTCCTTATGTGTGTGCATTTATACAGATAGTGCTCTCATCTAATTTACTGCCTGTGTGGCCTCCGTTGCTGTTTAAGTTTGGTTTGAATGTGTAAGAATAAACTCTTGGGTTGGAGAGAAAGATCAGTCAGAAAGCCTTGCAAGTGTGCTGGCCTGAGTTCAACCCCCAGAACCAAGATTTAAAGAAAGAAAAGGAAAGAAACTCATGGGTGCTAGACACTTACACTTGTAATCCCTTACTACTGGAAGTCAGGGAGAGAGGATCCCTGGGGTTGCTGGACAACCAGCCTAGCTAGCCTAGCCTAGCCATAGTAACCAACCAGTAAGTCTCAAAAAACCAAAGCAGACAGCTGTTGAAGAATGATACTCAGCATTGACCTCTGCTTCCACATTCACACATATGTGCACATGCACACACACACACACACACACACACACACACATGAACATGTCCACATGTGGACACATGAACACAAATGTACACATACGCACATGCATGTGCACAAGCACAAACAAAAATGCACACACATACACATGCACACGTGCACATGTGTTCACAGCATGCACACACATGTACACACTCATACACATTCAAACCTATTCAAACGTACACAGATGTAAACACTAATACACATACACACAAGAATAAAACTCTTTCTAATTTTCCTTATTTTGTAAACTTCTTCTATTTGTCCTATCACTATTTCTATTTGGTTGAAAATCCAAAAAGATCTAATTCTTGATGTCAGGCACTAGAAATTGGACGACTGAACCCAAGCCCCATGCTACCTTCTGGGAGTGAGAAGGGGGCCACTCACCAAGCACAGACCTCAGGGAGAGTAGCAATGTAGCTTTGCAAAGACCCCTGCAAGCTTCACGTCTGTGCTTCTGAGCAGCTGCTTTAACCCTCAGGTAGGCCAGCATATCTGCCGCCTCAGTTTAATTTCAAATAAGGAATGCGGTAACCCACTGTCTTAATGCTTTCTCCTGTTAGGAAGAGTTTCTGTCTTTGTCCTAGGGTTTCTGTTGCTATGATAACCATAACCAAAAGCAACTTTGGGAAGGAAGGGTTTATCTTAGCTTAAAGATCCAGATCGCAGTCCATCAGTAAGGGAAGCCAGGCCAGAAACCTGGAGCTGCTGCAGAGGCCATGGAGGAGTGCTGCCTACCGGCTTGCTCCTCTTGGCTTGTTCAGTCTGCTTTCTTATAGAACTCAGACTACTAGTCCGGGGACGGTGTCGCCCACAATGGGCTGGGCCCTTCCCCCTCAATCACTGAGTTAAGACAATGCCCCGTAAGCTGGCCTACTTTATAGATGCATTTTCTCAACTGTGGCTCTCTTTTCTCAGATTACCCCATACCAAATTAATAAGAACAATAGAAATTCAACCAGGACTGTTATGGAAACTGACATCTGTTTCCTGTGTTTGGAATTTTGCTCTAGGAGGTCATATGTGAATATATTCCAAGAGGAAATATCTCAATAAAACAAAAAGGTTTAGAACAGGGGCTTACACCTGAGTGGTTTTCGCTGGTGTTTGCCCAGTGTCTGTTAAATAAATGTGGTCACTAATGGCCAAAAAAAAAAAAAAAGGTATTAGAGAAAGGATTGTAGCCATACATGTTAGAAAAAAATATATAGTGGAGAACTTCAGTGCAGAGTAAAATTCCGTTCTGTATGTTTAGAAATGTTCTGCACTCACTGGGGATTGGATAAGCGCTCTAGGTGCATTAAATGAGGAGACAGCTCTTGTCAGGATTTGACCTGCCTGCTGTCTCCCTTGGTGTGGCAGAGATGGTGCCTCCACTTAGCTTCTTCACTACCAAGTCTCCCCTCCCAGTCATGGGGAGACTGCTGCTCCTTTGGGTAGCCTGGGCAAGCCTCCAACCTTGCCTTGCCATTTAAACAATCATTTTAAAGTTATAAACATTTGACTTCTACTCATGTGCATGTGTTGTGTGTGTGTGTGTGTGTGTGTGTGAGTGTGTGTGTACATGTGCCTGTCTCTGCATGTGCCCGTGTGTGTGCCTCTGTATGTGTGTACGTGTGTGTGCGTATCATAGGATAACTTGGTGAAGTAAGTCCTCTCTTCCCACCACGTGGGTCCCAGAGGTTGAACCCAGGTTTACCAGGTTTGCAGAGCAGCTCTGCCTGTTGACTCAGCTCACTTACGTGAGTCTTTTCTTATCAGATGTACAAAAATTTAAAAATACATAAAGAAAAAATAGTTTCAGACTACGTGAAATTTCACCACTCAGATAACAAATTCTACCAGCGTCTTCTGGCATAGATTTCTGGTATTGTCTCCACACACACGTATGGTCCTTTAAACTGAAGTGTATGGTATAGTGGTGCACACCAGTCACTGATATCCTTAAAGCACACAGCTTTCCGACCACTAACTACTCAGTGGTAATGTTAGTAGCTACCTAGTGTTCTGTAACATTTTTATCTGTTCACTTAAGCACTTATCATTAGCCTGACAAAATTTACAGCCATAAAGCTTGTGGAGAAAGCCCTACCCATGCATGTGTCATAAACCTCTAGAAACGTAACCATGAAAGAATGTAGGTATTTTTAAGGCCGTCCATATTTGTGGTGGTTTGAATTGGTACAGCCCCCACAGATCCGTGTGTTTGAATGCTTGGCCTTAGGGAGTGACACTATTAGAAGGTGTGGCCTTGTTGGAGTCGGTGCAGCCTTGCTGGAGGAAGTGTGTCACTGTGGGGGGGAGGGGGACTTTGAGGTCTGCTATGGTCACGCTATGCCCAGTGTGACACACAGTCCCCTTCTGCTGCATGCAGATCAAGATGTAGAACTCTCAGTTCCTCCAGCACCATGCCTGCCTGGACGCTGCCATGCTTCCCGCCATGATGATAAAGGACTGAGTCTCTGAACTGTAAGCCAGCCCCAATGAAATGTTTTCCTTTGTAAGTGTTGCCTTGGTCACGGTGTCTCTTTATAGCGATGAAACCCTAACTAAGACAGTATTCCGCAAAGGTCATCAGCTTACAGTTAACTCTCAGCGTGTACTTATTATTTTCATAAATGTACCCCAATTTTTGTCAGTTCGGCATCGAACAAGGCACTTTGTATTTTTAATTTGCATTTTCTTTATCACTTGTAAGGTTAAATGTGTCTATCCCCAAAACATAGCTCTTACCTTAAAGGGACAAAGAGATCATTTATTCTGAAGCCAAATATTAATGGTTTTGGCTCAGAAGCACAGATTTGGGTTACCTTCAAATCAGTGTTCCAATGTGAGAGCAGTTTACTAATGTTTATACAGCATCAGAAGAAGGGGCACCTCAAGCCGCTTCCCAAGTGCGCTGGTGGGAACCATATGTTTGCAGTTAAGGCACATGGAAAACTCTCATCCCTAGGCTCCAGACACAACTGATGGCCTGTTGACCGTGGAGAATAGGGTCTTGTTAATACAGTGATAAAGTTTTTATTCGTTTATCAGGATGTTGAGTCTGACACAGAGGCAGGCAAGGCATGGCTCTTTATGGGGCTAAGACAGCCAAAGAGAGATTGTAATTGGGCTCTGGACCTGAAACACCCCAACCTTTCAATGTCTCTGACCAACAACAGCCCAACCTTTCCATGTCACTGAAGTTCCAGTCAGTCAGCCTCTGCAGACACAGCCTCTATCCAGGAATCTTCATTGGCAAATGCTACACAGTGACACCATAGGCCAATGTTACATAGTGCCACCATAGGCCAATGCTACACAGCGACACCATAGGCCAATGCTACATAGTGCCACCATAGGCCAATGCTACACAGCGACACCATAGGCCAATGCTACACGGTGACACCATAGGCACTTATGTATTTGTTGAATGACACTGTTTTAAGGTGACATTGTCAAAGAAGTTACCAAATTCATTGTATTTGAGCCTAACTACAGGGTTTTCGTTTGATAAAAGAAAAAAATATCTATTTGACAAAGATATGTCCAAGGCTGAAGAGAGAACATTGTGAGTTTTTATGTGGCTCCCAGTGTACTCACCTTGAATTTGCTTTGAGCCTATTTGTAGCTGCTACTGTTTGGATGAAAAGTGTCCGCCTCAGGCTCATGTGTGAACGCTTGGATCCCGGCGCTAGCCACTGTTTTGGAAGGTTGTGGAATCTCTGGGAGATGGGACCTTGCTGAAGGAAGTGGGTCTCTGAGGGTGAGGCGGGGTGGGCCTTGAGGTGTCGCTAGCCCAGTCTGCTTATGGTCCGTATTTGCTCCCACTGAAACATGAGCAAGCAGGTGTCACATACTCTGATAACCTGAGTGGCCTGCCACCCACCTTCCCCAGCAGAACGGACTATATGTCCTCAGACTATAAGCCCAAAGGAACCTTTCCTCTGCTAAGTTGTTTCTTGTTAGGTGTTTGGTCACAGACAGGACAGGAGGAACTGTCGAAGCAACAGGCCACAAAATGATCCTTAATACTTGAGAAGCTGAATTGAGTCTACTTCTGCTTTGCTGGTGCTGAGACTTGGACTGGATAACTAGAGGGACTTCTCTAATGGCTGTGCTTGTGCGCATGCACGTGTTTGTGTACATGCCTGTGAATACGTGTGTGCATATGTGTGCACATGTGCATGTGTGTGCCTGCAAGCATGTGTATGTGCACGTGTCTGTCAACATGCGTGCATGTGTATGCACGTATATCCGTGAGTGTGCCTGTGCAAGTGTGCATGTCCACGTGCAAGCAAGTGTGTGTGCCTATTATGAGTGCGTGTGCTAAGTGTTTCCAAAACATAACATGCTATCAGAAAAACATACAACTCACCACGAATAGCCACTTATATGTTTTTAAGCTTGTTGCAACACATTTCTGTTGAGTGTATCAATAGGAGTCAAAGATTGGTTCATCAGGTATACATATGGCTTAGCTTTAGTTGATATTGTTAATGTGCTGGATGGATTGGGCCAATCCCAGTGACCTTTCCCCCCTAGAAGAGCCAGAGATGTGGCTTCTGCAGTGAGGCTGAAGCGATGGGGCCTCCTAGTTACTCTGGGCGCTCACCCCTGTCATTTATTTTCATAGTATATCATTAAAGCGTCTTATGAGAGGCAGGGAGAAGAGTGGGTTTCTTTGTTAAGTAGAATTTGACAGTAAATATTTCAGACATTGCTTCTCCCCATGGCAAGAAGGTTTCATGCAATTCATGTCACCTCAGGGACTCTTACCAAACTGTCAGAAATCAATATGGGATTTCTATTTGTGACTGCCCTCATTAAAAGGAACCAGGAAGAGGAATTTTAAATTGTTGTTTCCTCTGTAGCTTTGTGCAGTGAAGAAGAAAAAATAATACCCAAGGGAAGAGACATAAGCAAGGATTTCTATTTTTATTTCATATTAGATTTATTTTCCTTTACTTTGCTTATTTTGGACCTCAGATATCAAGAGCTGGTTTAAGCCCATTCCTGATTTCCCAGCAACTTTTTTTCATCCTCGGTGCATGGCTCTCTCGTCTGACTTATGTCCTTTATCCTGCCGCCAGCCTCCCTCCAAGCAACCTCCCAACGTTACCTGGTTCCTTGCATCCCCAGACATCCGTGCATTTTTGGGGTGTGGCTCGATGCGTTTTTATCTTAGCGCTCAGCAGCAGCTCCATGCGGTCGAGCTCGCTCCTGACAATAGCTCCAAACCACGGCACCTTCCCTTCTCTGAGGTCTTCCCACAGCCACCGAGGGTCCCAGGGTCCCCACTCCTCCTGAGCCCCTGCCTGTGGTCTTGCTGGCCTCATTCATAACTTCATGTTATACGAGTCTATGCAGATAGACATTTCACACAAACATATTCTATATATACAATTCTATTTATAGTTTTGTACCTATAAACGTATATGTGCATTTTGTATATGAAATAATGTCTCAGAGCCAGTTTTCTCCCTAATTTTATTCTCATAGTCCATTTACTACTTTTGTTTCTGAGTCAGAGGCTTACTCTGTAGCTCAAACTACCTCGAATCCATGATAACCCTTCTGCCTTACCCTCTTAAATGGTCAAGATTATAGGCCAGACCTAAGGTCAGAGTGAAGGCTTGGATTTTTCTATCCTAAGGAAATATTTCTGCTCTAAAAGCAATATTTCACCGTACCTCAGCCTCCCTTATCGGAGTCAGTGACAGCTCTCTCTAGCTATAGAGGCTACAATGTTGGTGTCATTTGTTACAGAATTAGGTGACCAGCAAATGCATTTATTGAAGCCCCAACCACGAGAGCTCCAAACGCCTTCTCCAGGAGTAGTATCATTGCAAACATAATTAGAATGAAGTCGTTAGGGGCGGGCCCTGGCCTAGTATAACCAGCGTCCTTATAGGAAAGGAAATGGTTGGTATGGATACACGGACAGGAAGAACACCAGGAAGACGAAGAGAGCCACCCGTAGGCCAAGAGAAAGAACCAGAATGGATCCTTCTTGCGAGGCCTCAGAGGGACTGAATCTGTTGATACTTTGTTTCAGACTTCAGCCTCTAGAACTGGGAAAGGATTTGTTCTGCCGTTTAACCTACACTGCTTGTACTATCTTGTTACCGCAGACCTCTCAAACTAAGATATCAGCCTTACCCTTCTCCCTGTGAGGGCGTCATAAAGTCCAGTTGACTAACCATACAGAATCTGCCCAGCCTCTGACTGACTCCACCATGTTTGCAAGGGCCTGTCATGTTTCTTCCCCGTGTCTCCGTGTGGCTACCTCCAAGCAGGGTCTGCCTCCTGCATGGCTGTTCTCAGCACAGGGTCTTTTAAACACGCAGGCCATTGTCCTTCCTCTACTTGAAGAGCTGGCAAGGCCTCATACCAACTTGGTGAGGCAAAGCCTTGGACGGATCGGAAGGCCCTGTGAAATCGCCGTGTCCTCCAGTTGCCTCTCTGACATCAGCTCTCCCACTCTCCATCTTGCCAATTCTGCCCCACCACACCGCGCTGGCCACATGAGCTCTGGGCCTCTGGGTTTTGTACTGGCTGTTCTGCCTAGAAGGCTGTTTCCGCAGATATCTGTAAGGTTAAGTTCCTCCAAGTCTGTCTCAAGTATCCCACAAGTGACTAATAAGTGACCTAGATGGATTTTTAAAGCAGCAGGCTTCAGAGAGTTCCCCTTTACTTCCGGGTTCATTTCAGAGTCCTCGCAGATATGTCCTCACTTCTGTCAAAATTTCAAAATGGAAAACAGGTGTCCTTCTATGCATGGAAAAGTGCCAGTGGGGAGGCCAGTGAGTCTCTGCTTTTCTTTCCTTTTATCCTTTATCTGAAGAGTATCTCTGCAAGGATTACCATGTCAACAGCATTCCAAGGTGACCAGTGGCCCTACAGACTAAACACCTCCATACTGCTCTGTCTCCAGCCACAAAACCTGAACTCCAGATGCTGTCCAGTCAGAACCTTCTGTAGAAAGCCGGGCTGACCTTCCTTTGTCCCATCCCTCCATGGTCTAAGACCTCTCTGTGTGAACTTCTGTTGGTGCGTCCTCACCATGATATCTCTCTGTATTCAATAGCCACGCGCACCTCTATTTACTCTGTGTTGTGCTTCTTCTCCTGCTTTCCTCACCGCAGGGAGCTCCCTGGTGGCGGGGCTTTTACCACATTTGGCTGCACCCCCATATTCTTAGTACAGAATATGACTCGTGACCCAGAGTAAGTTTTTAATCAGTATCTGATGAATCAGTGATGAAAACTACAGCTTCCAGCTGTGGCCAGCTGTGGCCAGCTGTGGCCAACCAGGTAATTCAGGTGGAGGCTCAGGGGGCCTGAAAGTTAGCTGTGCATTCAGTCTGCTGCTAAAAGAAGTCTGTCTTCTTGGTGAGGACTAAGTCTGTCCTGTCTACAAATCTACAGTCGGAGAAGAACTTAGAGATGATGAAATACTAATATGAAAGCATCTTTAAAATTATATTTCAGTTATATCATGCAAATCAACAAATACAGAGACAAAATCCCAGAAGTGTTCAAAAGAGGCTCAGTAATGATTTATCCAGATTTTTCATTCTGTTAAATCTCTGTGGGGCCCATGAAAGCTAAAGGAACACACTACAAACTGGAAGATTGCATGGTCACGTCAGTTCTCAGCAACTCCAACATTTCAGAGAGAGAGAAATCATGGAAGGTTTCCCTTGCTCCTGAGGCTTGTGGTAGAGGTAGAGGATGTCTTGTGGTCATGTCCAGGGATAGATTTACAACCAAGTGTAATGGGTGCTACCTCAGCAAAGCAGGACCATGAATGAATTTCCTTTTGGCTTGTCTCTCTGTCTTTCTCCCTTCTCCTCTCTCCCCCTCTCTCCCTCCTTCTGTACACCAGAAGGCAGTGGGATGGAGAAACAGTTCAAACTGAAGTCTGGAGACCTGAACAATCTAGTCATCCTCACTACACCATTAATCACGTGGCCCCAGGCATTGGAAGCTCACCCGACAGGGGCCTTGCTCTGAGGTGCCCTCCTTTTCTTCCAGTTTGGATCAGGGCTCTCCTCCATCTCATCATCTCTTTTAGCACAGTAAGCCTTGGCTCCAATGTAGCACTCCCTGGTGCTATTTTCCTCTTCAAGTTGTAGATTTTGTATCTTTTTATTCTACTTGCTGTTGTGCATAGGAGTGGTTACTTAGGATGAGACTACAGAGTTAACATTAGGCTTGAGAGCTCTTACACCAAAGAAATTAGCCCATTTCTTTTCTATCTAGCCTCAGGCAAATTCTTAGGACAGGGGCAGAAAACAGCCACTTTTTTTTTTTTTTTTTTTTTTTTGGTAAAATATCTCATGCATGGTCAAGCCCGGTTGCTGGTGATCATTAAGCCCTTCTTAAAGCATCGAATTTTTGTGTTGGTTACTTTTGTATTGCTGTGATAAAACACCATGAGCAAGGCAATTTATAAAAGAAAAGGTTTAATTGGGCTTATGGTTTCAGAGAGTCAGAATCTATGATGGCCGAGCAAGATTTGGTTCCAGGAAAAGGCGAGAGCTTATATCTCAGTCCATAAGTGGGAGGCAAGGAGAGGAAACACTGGGAATTGTTCAGATGTTTTGAAACCCCAAAGCCCGTCCCCTGTGACGCATTGTGAAACAAGGCCACACCTCCCAATCCTTCCCAAAAAGTTCCAGCAACTAAGGACCAAGTCTTCAAACACATTAGCCAATGGGACCATTCTCAATCAAATCATCACAGACGGGGAACACTATGCTTGTTCATAGTTGCTGAATTCTGTGCTGTAAATATTCTCGCAGTAACCTGTCTTCAGTTGCCAATGGGAGAGTATTGGGAAGGGAGATGGGGAGAGAAATGCAGCAGCTCACCATTATATGATATTGTCATGGTGAGGGACACAAATATCTGTATAAGCATAGACAATGGCAACATCTAGCAAAACCAACAAGGAGTGATGGGTTTGAGGATATACTACCTTTGTATTTAATATACTTTACAATTATAAATTTAATATATTTTAAACATCTATGCTTAATAGTAAGCTTATAGAATTACTGAAAATGTAAGTCTTACCAACAATTTTCCAGCCATGCATGGTGGCATACACTTTTAGTTCCAGTACTCGGGAGGCAGGGGCAGAGGGGCAGAGGGGCAGAGGGGCAGAGAGAGGCAGAGGGATATCTGTGAGTTCAAGGCCATCCTTGTCTACAAAGCTAGTCCAGGACAGCCAGGGCTCTGCTACACAGAGGAAACCCTGTCTCAAAAACAAAACAAAACAAAACAACAACAACAACAACAAAAAAACCAAAGCCACCACCACCAACAAAACAAGATACTATTTTTAAGAAACGACCAAATTTACCTTGTTTTCATGAGCGGTATGAGCCAGCTTCTCACAGCCCCGAGACGGATGCTAAGATCAGAAAATGTCTAGACGAGGCCCTTGGTCCATGAGACGCTGAGGTCAGGCGCTTAGCCACCAATCTCTCTTTAATAAAACTCGAAGAGATACTTGGGTTATAATTTTTTTTTGTTAAAGTTGCATTTTGGATTTGAAAAAGAATACCCATATGGTCTTAAGTGCCGTTTGGTAGGGAGAGCTGGCTTCTAGGAGATCTGTAAGGTAAAAACCCACAGTGCCATTGCTTGCCATGGCTCAGCTCTTAGGAGAAGTTTAACACAGTCCTCCAGAACTGCAGCTCCATTGTACTGAGAAAAAAACCCAAACAAAACAGGATTATTACAAACCTTTTCATTTATCCTCTAAACCAGAGGTGTAACATTTGAAAGGTGGTCGTAGAATTCCTTGTTTCATGTAACTCTCTCGGCCACAGTGAAAAGCAAAGGAAAAGAGAAGAAATACAGACTTAACATCTATTGTTCAGGGTTCTTTCAGGCAAAGCGCACGAAGGACGGTCAATTAGATGAGTGAGAAGGATCATCTGGCAGCAATGCTTCCATCTGAGGACAAGTAACAAGTCTCAGGGGATTCAGCTCTTGTTTCCCGTTCCTGAAAATAAAAGTTTGAAGCAATCTCGCACATTTGGACACCCCACTTAACCGTTGTTTCTCTTCCCTTCCTTACAATGGGAAGTGACTCCCACACGGAGTTCCACAAGCTATTCAGAAACCGTTTTGATCTTTGGATGGGAATAAAGCTCGAGGCTTAAGTGCTAGCTGGAGAAGTGTTGACAAGCCAAGCATCTCTGAGCATCACTATGCTGTGAGAAGGAATCGCTGCGGTTCCACTCTGTCAATCACTAAGGGGAGGGTTCTCCAGCACAGCGGGAACTCTAGTTAACCTGACCACTGGAGGAGGAGAAGAACAAGAAGCCGTGTGCTCAACAACAGTGACACGAGTTCAAGATGGGGCCAGCCTCTTTCTGGCTGGTCACAGCTCTGAGTCACTGTCCAGCAAATGCAGAATTGGCGAGCACGGTTGCCCTTCTGGCGTCAGCAGGCCTCCCTCCGCTGTGCTCTGCACTCACATTGGACAAGTAAAGCTATTTTTAAAAACTAGTTTGTTATCCAAATGTTTTGATAAATATGGAAGCCTTTTAACTAGCCATGTTGACACTCTCCAAATTATAATTTACATTGGACCAACAATTTATTCAGTGCCCACTTACTCTGTTAAAACCCTTTTGCTGGGCCGTATCCTGTATCAGGTTTGCGTTGTATTGTATAGGACGTGATGGTGGCGAAGACCCTGTCTGTGTTTGTCAGAAGGGATTAAAAATGTGTTTGGGCAAGAACCACAGAGGGTAGAGGGCGAGGTGGCTTCAGCTCAACGCAGTGAAGTAAAATGTTCCAGTGCTCCTTTGAGGTCACCAAGAGGATATATGGGTCTGACCAAAGTCATTACATTACTTATTGGTCATTGGCCACAGTGCTGCTAGAATGAGAGAAACAGCTGGAAGCAGTCCAGGGACATGGCTTGGACCACAGCTACTCAAGCTGGACACGTCTGTCACAGAGGGTCTGTCCCTGCACATTTAATGTCTTTTTGTTACTGAGCAGACTGATCCAGAGATGACGTTATAGAAGCAGAGTGGACAGTGGGCTTTGGTCAGAGGTCATCAGTGCGGTCAGCGCTGCCTTTACCCAGCCATCACGCACGGGCTTCTCCATCTTGGAGTGGGGGAAAGATGGGATCTTGGGTCACGGCTACTCCTTCTCCACACACGGCTGCCTTGCTGTGCATACGGTCTGCTCCATTAGCAGCTGGGAAGACTCTCCTCCCTGTCAATAGCCATGGCTCTCTGTTAGGACACGAGCTGGAGCACACTGGTGAGGCCACTTCCCCAACTTCCTACTCGGCAAAGGGGAGCCACGCCACCTCACAAGTAAGCGGAGGTCAGATCTTCAGTCAAAACGCAGAATACGCAGTCACCAATCCCGACTTGAACGTGGTGGTGTCTTCTTTCTCCTTACTTTAAGGAAACATATTCCAGTTTCAGATTTATACGCCATTACTTCGGCAAAGAGAAAGCAACTACTAATTGCTTGGCCTAAAAAGATGCTGGCAGAAATATTCGAGCCATAAAACATTGCCAAACATCTCTCTGGCTAGCGTAATATAAACTTGGTGGAAAACTAAGTGCCTGGTGCCAGGACAAAGCTGAGACCTTCTCCCCAGACCCAGAGGTTCCTCTCCATTCTCCAGAGACGAATCCTCGGGTCGGAGCGTCGAGCATCTGGCTGTAGTTCGAGGAGTCCCCCAGCTGGGCTGCTGGATAAGTCACCCTTCCTCCCTTTTCAGGAACTCTTGCCGTGGATGTATTTTCAAGACAAGAGGAAGAACACTTGTTTATTTGTTCTGTAGAAGCCATTTCTGGAGATAACAGTGCCAGGATCCGGGAGAGAGGGAGCAAAGTCAGAACTGTTAAAAACAGCAGTTGTCGCCCGTGGGGTTAACGGAAGAGGTGGACTCTGGCCCAGGCTCTGACAACCGCCTGAAGAACTCTCATTCACTTGCTCCTCTGGCTCGGCTCGTCCAGTCAGGACCAGACACTGCTCAGAGTTAAGAGACAGTTGAGGGAATGGGTAAGGAATCCATCTCTCAACACCACCACCCACCACCACGCCTTTTTTATGTTCGCCTGTGAGGAATACACTATGGGGAATCTCAAGGTCCATCCGCCTCTAGTCCTTGGGTCTAAAAGAATAATAAGGGGCCAAACTGTGACCGATGGTACATGGCCCGGCACTGTGTACGCCAAGCACTTCTATAGCCACTGCTGTTGTGAGGGAGGGGTGGGGCCGGGGAGCCCAGCCTTGCTGACCCCAAGCCCTGAATCATTCTTCCTTACCTGTGTTTACCCGTTCATTCATCTCCCTGAACTTTTTCTGGAAGAAATCATGAAAAATTCCCTCAGAAATCCATGGCAACAATACAAAAATGTCTCCTCCTTTCTTATGGCTCTCCTCCCCTCTTGCTACTGGAGCCGAGACCATCACTCCCACCTCCAAATGCGTCTTACCGTGTTTAAGGCATCAGAGAGGCAGAACCCTCCCTAGTATTTACGCCGCTTTGCTTTATACATGGGCTGCCTTTCGTGACGTGGGTGAGTCTCAGACGGTAAATTCAGCCTCAAGAGAAGACAGCTTTGCCCCAGCAAAATGGAATTCTGCCTCAAGACTGTAACACAGAGAGCTTTCTTGAATTTTTGATTCAAAATCACAATATCTACTCTTCTGGAATTTCAGCTTCCTGGCTTTGGTTTATAGATTTCAGACTAGCCAGCCCTTAGAATCCAGCGATCTGATTTATTTTCCTTAAAAACAAAACAAAACGCAACAACAAAAAAACCTGGATCACTTTATATGCACAGCCCCTCCATGGCTTTCCTACAACTCACTATGTGAACCAGGCTGGCCCTGAACTTACGGAGAGCTACCTGCCTCTGCCTCCTGAGTGCTGGGATTAAAGGCGTGTGCCCCTGCACCAGACATGATCTGATTTCTTAAAGTTAATGTCTTTCTCTTCAGAGGTGTAGATATGTGCTTGGTTTCTCTGAAGAACACTAGTGCATTTTCACATACACATTTCTCCAGCACTAACGCACTTAGGAGCGACCTGCAGATTCTGGAATTTGCTCAGCTTTAGTTCCAAGTGGACCTACACTTCTGGCGAGCTCCCAGGTGACACACTGAAACTGCTTCCCCGCTGTCTCAGTTTGGTTTCCAATGTTGTGAAGAGACACCATGACCAAGGAAACTCTTATAAAAGAAAACATTTAATTGGGGCTGGCTTACAGGTTCAGAGGTTCAGTCCGTTATCATCATGGTGGGAGCATAGCAGCATCCAGGCAGGCATGGTGCTGGAGGAGCCGAGAGTTCTACTTCTTGATCTGGAGGCAGTTGAAGGGGACTGTGTTCCACACTGTGTGGAGCTTGAGCATATATAACCTCAGAGCCCACTCTCACAATGACATACTTTCTCCAACAAGGCCACACCTTGTGGGGCGGTGGCCTGTGAAAGGTACCCTGATTCCCCGGTCGAGATAGGTCGAATCCCCGGAGACTCTAAAAGGGACGGCATATTCCCAGCCTCCCAGGAGATTAAGGCTTCACATAACTGCAGCCCCCCACCGACGCCTGTAGAGAGGTTTGAGACAGACCAGTCACATAGGGCAATGCCCCCAGCCCCTCCTCCACAGGTTGAGGACGTGACCACAGGTTACATAGGCTCAAGGCAGATCAATCATAGAAGCAGGACCTGGCCCCCAAATATCTTGTTCAGGATTCAAAGTGTGCAGGAATTATTCCATTGTCTGAGAGCTTCTGTCCTAAGAGCTGTAACACTGCCTCTTGGGGAAGAGATCTGCTCTCCCGAAATCACCACCAGAAGCTCCCCTGCACCCCCTGCACCCCTCGATGCTAGGTAGTCAGTCTCCCGCTGGCTTAGCCAGGCCTGAGCAACTTAAGCAGCAGCAGTGGAAAGGACCAGCATTGGGGGTGGCAGAAGCAGTGCCCCCTCCCTACCCGAGGTCTCTCCCTTTGCCCCAACCCACACACCTAGCCAGGCCAGGGAAATCCCCAGGCTCCAGAGCCTCAACATCTCATAATGGTACCACTGCTTGTGGTCAAGCAATCAAACACATGAATCTATGGAGGCCACACTTATTCAAATCACCACACCTGTGGACAGTGTTTTCAAAAGGAAAGTTTTACGTAGCCAGCCTTTTGAACTATTCCATCATCTTAGTTATTTTTCTAATGTATTCTTTATGTATATATTCTGAGGTACTATTTCAGTTAATCATCGTGATTACTAATCTTTTAGTTTCGTGTTGGTTCTTCACTGTTATATAGTTGGTAATAAATACAGCCACATGCTTTGGACAGCAGGAGACTGCATGGAGGACGGTGATCTTACAATGTTATATTGCCCACTCATGTTGTAGCGATTCTAGTTTGTGTAAAAACGCTCTCTGATGCCCACACTCCGGCGAGCTAACCTACCAACACATTTCTCTGAATGTATCATACACAACTATATCCTTGTATGTACAGAAATTTCAGCACACGACTCTATTTCCTTAGGATAATTTTGTTCAGGAAGAATACTTGACCCACGATACGTATATTTTTCAGACCTTAGAATATTCTATTTCTAGATTCTGTTTCTGAGGATGTAGCTCAGTTGGGAGAGTGCCTAACCTAGTATCCTCAAAGCTCCAGGTTGAGTCCCCAGCAGTGTACAAACTGGGCATGGTGGACATACATGGAATCCTAGCACCTAGGATGGGGGTGTTACAGGATCAGACGGTCAAAATCATCAGCTATAAAGTAGGTCCAAGGCTACCCTGGGCTCCGTGAGAAAAGCTACTCAGATTATCCCAATGTCCTCACATCCAGAGTCACAGCTTTAGCAGTGCATCCAGCCCTGGATTCAGTGTTGTAGAAATTTGCAGATTAGGAGCATGTATCAAAGAGGATTTGCTGAATTCATTCAAATATCTGCATGTCTGGTCATATAATAGATATCTGCATGTCCGGTCATATAATGGATATCTGCATGTCTGGTCATATAATAGATATCTGCATGTCCGGTCATATAATAGATGTCTGCATGTCTGGTCATATAATAGATATCTGCATGTCTGGTCATATAGTAGATATCTGCATGTCCGGTCATATAATAGATATCTGAATGTCTGGTCATATAATAGATGTCTGCATGTCCGGTCATATAATAGATATCTGCATGTCCGGTCATATAATAGATATCTGCATGTCCGGTCATATAATAGATATCTGCATGTCCGGTCATATAATAGATGTCTGCATGTCTGGTCATATAATAGATGTCTGAATGTCTGGTCATATAATAGACATCTGAACATCTGAATGTCCGGTCATATAATAGATATCTGAATGTCCAGTCATATAATAGATGTCTAGTCATATAATAGACATCTGCATGTCCGGTCATATAATAGATATCTGCATGTCTGGTCATATAATAGATGTCTGCATGTCCGGTCATATAATAGACATCTGAATGTCCAGTCATATAATAGATATCTGCATGTCTGGTCATATAATAGATATCTGCATGTCCGGTCATATAATAGATATCTGCATGTCTGGTCATATAATAGACATCTGCATGTCCGGTCATATAATAGACATCTGCATGTCCGGTCATATAATAGACATCTGCATGTCCGGTCATATAATAGATATCTGCATGTCTGGTCATATAATAGATATCTGCCGGTCATATAATAGATATCTGCATGTCCGGTCATATAATAGATATCTGCATGTCCGGTCATATAATAGATATCTGCATGTCCGGTCATATAATAGATGTCTGCATGTCTGGTCATATAATAGATGTCTGAATGTCTGGTCATATAATAGACATCTGAATGTCCGGTCATATAATAGATATCTGCATGTCCGGTCATATAATAGATGTCTGCATGTCTGGTCATATAATAGATGTCTGCATGTCTGGTCATATAATAGATGTCTGCATGTCTGGTCATATAATAGATATCTGCATGTCTGGCCATGTCTGGCCATATAATAGTACTTGTTGATTACCTAGTTACCTGATACCATGGGTGGTGGTCTGCTAGAAACTGAGCAGAATTACTCTGACAGCTAATCATGAACTAGTTCAGGATGTTGTTACATGGTGTTGTGTGTGTAAGGGGAACCTGGCCTAGTTAAGGGCACAGGCTCTTCCTGAAGAAGGGACATCTGAAGTGAGCTCTCGTTTTGAGGATGTGACTTTCAGTTCTGTAGGCGTTGGCTAGTCCTCTGCCAGCAGGTGAGGCTCTGGTGACAGAACCCTGGGAGTCCTCTGTGTGACGAGTCTGAAGGTCTCAGAAGAAGTCTGTTGTCGATGTGACTCCCACTTTCTGTGCCATGCTACCGTTGAAATGGCATGTCACAGGCATCCGTCTGTCCTGACGTCCTCAGTTTCTCACCGATACAGCTGAACACCTGTGTGTGTGTGTGTGTGTATGTATGTACAGAGCTCCCTAACTTACATAGGCCTCTGTTGAGGGGGTGATGGCCAGTCATGGTGTCTGGATGCTGTCTTGGCTGGTGGGACCAGCCCTGGGGCCAAGTTTCCAGAGCCTTGAAGACAAGAGGTAACAAATCAAGATACAGAGCAACTGTAGAGCCATTTCTCCCAACCCTAGTCAGCTGAGTTTTGACAGGGGCTCCAGGACCATTCGATGGAGGAAGGAATGTTCCTTTTACCGACTGGCGTCGTGACTCTATAGAGCATGGACGTATACTCAGGGCATTCTGCTTGATTTTTGGATCTGGTAATGAATTCTGAGATGAGACAACAAAACCTGAATAATGAGGAAAAAATAGATGAATTGGATTTCATCAGAACTAAAATTTTTCACCCATAAAATAATCTTTTTAAATGTAAAGAAAACTGACAGACTGGGAAAAATAGCTCCATTTATGTATTGAGTCTAGGATCCAGGATTGTTTATTTGTTTAATAATTCAACAAGAACCAAAAGATGGCCCAATTTATAAGTGTAGGCAAGACGTGAATGTTTTCTTCCCCAGAGAAGACAGGGAAATGGTTTCTTGGCACAGGAAATGGTACACAGTACCTCTGATCATAGAGGACATGCACACAGGTGCGTCCCTCCAGGCCTACTCGGCTGTCTCTAAAATGTATATTCATTATTTTTTATTTATGATGAGTGTTCTGCCTCCGTGTATGTCGGCCTGGTGTCCTTGGACGTCTGAACAGGGCACTGGGTCCTCTGGAACTGGGCTTCCAGACAGTTGTGAGCTACCACGTGGGTGCTGAGACTCGAACCCAGGCCCTCTGCCAGCACAGCCAGCGATTTCAACCACGGACCCACCTCTCCGCTCTGTACTTGGAAACGTTAGAAATTTGGAAAGATAGAAAGTACATATTGCAAAGATAGGGAGGAGAAACTGGAACCTTCGAATAGAATTGTAGAGGATAAAGGAGAGCGTAAAATGCGTGTGACTGCAAAAACGACAGCTTTGCCTTTCCTTCAAAAGTGAATCTCGGACGCACTGTATCACCTAGCAAGTCCTCTGTCCCACTGCAGAGAGCTAAAAACCGATCGATCCTCGTGCCAACAGACTGAAGGATGTTCGGAGTGGTAGCATATGTGGGAAGGAGGAAACAAGGCAAACGTGTAGCCAACATACAAACGTGCAGCACATCGGAAAGTCAGGACATTAAAGGAACAAAGCCACAGAAAGCAACTGAGTTCCTCCAGGTGCCTCAGGCTGGGTGTAAGAAACGGCTGGTTTACGCGCCGACTTGACTACATCCGAATTAATGGAAACCCAAGAGGCTGTGAAGACTTGCGAGGGACTTGAAGTGGGAAGGCCCATCCTAGATCTGGATCTTTTGAGGTGGGAAGATTTACTTTTAACTCAGCTATTTTGAGGTGGGAAGGTCCATCCTTGCCTGGGTGAAGGACATGGAGGAAGGGAGCTTTATCTGCTGGCAAGTCCCTTCCTTCACTGGCATTAGAACCCACGTCTTCAAGATCCCAGTGTACACTGAAGACCAGTGGAGACATCCAGCCTTGTGCACCGAACAGCTACTGGCTTCTTGGACTTTCTGTTGGTAGAGAGCCATTGTTTGGATTAGCTGGGCCACAGACTGTAAGCCATTCTAATTAATCCCATGTATATGGGATTATATGTATGTCATGAATGTGAATTCATCTTCATATATATGAATATATATGTATATGTATTCATTCTGTCACTTCTGTTACTCTAAAGAACCCGACTAATACAGTGCATAAACAAAATGCTAACAGAAACATTGGCTATGTACAAAAGGCATAGTTGTATTTGCATTAAATACTGCACACGAGTTGTCCCAAAGAGGCAGGAAACAGGTTAGTGATGCCACCCAGCCAAGGGGAGGGGCTTGTGGCGATCAGGCGCCCGGTTGCTCATGATTTCCATTTGGCTTATGAAGGTGTTCTAGAACTAGACATAGGTGGTGACTAGGAAACATTGAATAGTTATTTAAATGGTTCATGTCTGTTTCATGTGAGTTTTACTTCATTGGGACGTGAATTAATTACAAAAACAATCAGGACTGGATTCTTCCTGTCATGCCAGTCCTATTTTATGGTTTTAATTCAGTTTTATTTATTTAAAAATTACATTTATTTATTTATTTATTACTTGGTGTGTGTGTGCATGAGTGTGTGTGTATGTATGTGTGTGTGCGCACATGTGCGCACGCATCTGTACACACGTGCAATGGATGAACCACAGGGGTCTTGCTGAGTTCAGAATACAACAGCTTGGTACAAAAGACTGAACACCGTGTAGCTGCATTTGTATTAAGTGGTGGAATCAGTTCTAGCTTCTGCCATGTGAGCTCTGGGTTTTGAACCTGGGCTGTTTGGCTTGACAGCAAGCACTTTTCAGCCCATGGTTTTAATCTTAAAACAGGAAACTTTCACACATCTGTGATCTGGTGCTCACCGTGTTGGTCTCTCGTGAGAGGCCTGCTAATTAACCTTCCCATGATTCTCTCCTCTGTGATTCAGATCTCAGTCCAAGGCTTCCGGAACATTGCGAACAGCTGCACGGGAATCATGCACCTGACCATCAATGACATGCCAACGCTGACGGACAACTGTGTGAAAGTAGGCAGAGAGAAAGAGCCTTCCCCTTCCTTAATACGGGCACACATTCTAATAGCCTAAGCTACTGAAAAATGTGAATTGACCTTTTCTATGAATTGATTAGGAGCTAGGAAATCATTCAAATTTTTACACATACACACATGCAGGCGTCTTTAAAAACATTTGAATGCTTAAATACTTCATGGTGACAAAACCAGAGCACAATGGTAATTCTCTCACCTGACTGCAACCCAGCCCCAGGTCTGTCTGCGTGGCTCAAACCTGATGCCCATGTCGAACTGCCGACCGACTGACTGAGTACTCCATTTCCTCATGTTTGCCCATGCTCTGGAAACGTGATTTAATTTCATCAGATATGAAAACACCCCCTAGTTGCTTTAAAATTGGGAAAGTGTAATAGTTAGCCTGATTGTTTCGGAAGGTTCTGTGGGGAGATGACTATGTCCCCCTACCATGTTTCCTCCAGTAAATCCTCTCTCCTTTCTGCCCTCTTCTGAAGGCTTTGGTTGAGAAGTGTCCTCGTATTTCATCGGTGATTTTTATTGGCTCCCCACACATCTCGGACTGTGCTTTCAAAGCTCTTTCCTCCTGCGACCTCAAAAAGATCCGATTCGAAGGTCTGTGACTTATCATCATTTTTAAATTTTATTCCCAGGACATTTAAATATAGTCCTTGTATTTCTCCCCCAACAGGAAACAAAAGGATCACCGACGCGTGCTTTAAGTCGGTAGACAAGAACTACCCAGGCATCAGTCACATTTACATGGTGGACTGCAAGGGGCTGACAGATAGCAGCCTCAAATCACTTTCGGGTTTGAAGCAATTGACGGTGTTGAACCTGACAAATTGCGTAGGGTAAGACGACATCCAGGGTATTCAAAAATTGTTGATCATCTAGGATGCGCCTGGCTGTCAGGTCCAAGCGTTACTGTGTTCTGTTTTGATTGACGGATTAAGTTACATGATCACATTTCTTCTGCACATGTCCTTTCCCACAATGCATTTGTTTTTAATCATATACACATCCAACTATGCATAGGCTCAAGACAGGAAACAGGATCTCCCCTAAAAGTTCACTTGAGAAAGCAATTTTGTTGTATTGTACACCTCCCTAAACCAGCTCAGCTGGCTCGGTCCATTCTTAACAATGTATGGGCTGGAAATATATTTAAATGGACATATATGACTGTTGTTAGGGGAAGAGCAGCTCATGCTGTTTTTCAGAGAGAGGGGCTCTCTGAAGTAGCTCAGTTGTGAGTGGGACCACAGGGGGACCTTGAATGCTATGGAACTTTCTACAATGTCTTTACCTTAGTGTTATGGTATATAATGTGGCAGGTGAGGGGGTACCTTGTGGGCCCATGCCAAAATATCCCCCTGAGAAACCTGATTTAAGGGGGTTCATTTGGGGAAAGGCAAGGGAGTGAGTGTCTGGAGATGGGGTACAGGTAGAGAAAGGGGACAGAGAAGGACAGAAAGGAGAGGATGGCTAGGAACATGTAGGAACGGGAGGGGGGGACAGAGACAGAGACAGAGACAGACAGAGGAAGGAAGGGAAGGAGGGGAGGGAAAGGGGAAGGGAGGGGGAGGGATGGGGGGAGCAGGGAGGGAGGGAACTGGGGTAGCACCTGGCAGTGGCAGGCAATGGTGGCAGATGATGATGTAAGCCATTGCTAGGTCCCTGGGAGGAGCCTGGCGGAACCGAGAATAAGCTAAAATACATTTTAAACTGAAAAAGAGTCATTCCCTGTTGTTAATAATCATGCCACCCAAATAAGCAAATGGACACTAATGACATCTTGTGATCACCTATCCATTTTCTATTATATTAAGAGCTATGCAATCAGATTTGTTTCTAAAATTTGACACAATAGCATACATGGATACTTCCTACTTTGGACTACGTTTGGTGTAGAAGTGGATGTCACCGCCAGTCTGCACGTTTGTTTATGAGGCCATGTGTGACAATCCTCGATCCTCTCCCGTCTCTACAGGATTGGCGATGTCGGCCTGAGGCAATTTTTCGACGGTCCCGCCAGTGTGAAACTAAGAGAGCTCAACTTGGCTAACTGCTCCCTGATGGGTGACACCTCTGTCATGAAACTGTCAGAGCGGTAAGACAAAGCGATGTCTACACCAGAGCATTCGCTGTTACGTGACATTTGCTAATAGGAGCAATCAGCGGCAGGTCTCAAAGCCAATAGCGCACACCCTCTCCACACGTTAGGCACACCCAGAAGCCGGAGTAGCCCTGAGCTTGAAGTCCTTAGACAGAACTAACCTCCTATCACACCTGAGTTGCTTCCTCTTCCCGTCTCCGAGCTCTACTTCTGAAATGGAGGTACGGATATGTAGCTATGTATGACTTCTCTGTGCCGCTCAAGGATAATGTCCCTAAATAAGCCTTAAAAACCTATATAAAGCTTTGCTGAGGGCTATTCTGGGTTATCATAATGCCAGAATACCAGACAGCTGTAATGGCTCACATCTGTAATCCCAGCACTTCAGAGACAAGAGGACAGCCAGGAGTTCAAGGCCACGCTGGAACTACATAGTGAGTTCCAGGCCAGCTTAAGGTACAGACCAAGACCCCATACCAACAAAGCAAGCACCTCCGTCAGTTTACATTAGGTCGAGGAAAGGCTCGAATCCCTTCTTCCACACCATCTGCTCTCCCCAGAGATTTTCATGAAGAGGTCAAGTGCTGTCAGTGTGCGAGAGCACCGAGGTTAACCCTTCCTGGCTTTTCCTTTCAGATGCCCTAATTTAAACTACTTGAATTTACGAAATTGTGACCATCTGACTGACTTGGCAATTGAATATATTGCAAGCATGTTATCCTTGATATCAATAGATCTTTCTGGAACACTCATCTCCAATGAGGTAAAACAAAACAAACAAAAACCAGTACAATGGTTTATTTACTTATTTTTTTGTAACATCATCTTCTGGTTTGCAAGAAAATGGAGAGAACACTGTTTTTCTTAAGTTATTACATTCCAAGTGGAAAACTTAAGAACACTGTCCCCAAAAGAGTGACAAATGCTGTTACTTGTAAAATTGTCATGTTTCTTTGTCTTACAAAAAAAAAATTAGCAAGGTCCAGTATTTTGGAGAAAGGTATGACTGATCCTGAAGTATTACACGATAGGCTGAAATTTGTTTTTTCATAGACATTTGGTCTGTGTAGTAACGAAATACAACAGCAGAGTATATTTCTCCTGTGAATTTCACTCTGTAAACTATGTGAGCGCTTTGAGATTGAAGTTCAAGTTTTCCCAAAAGCAGTTGATGACTTTTCCAAGATCAAGCTCGCTTTGCCGCCCCAGCACCGCCTCATCTCCTCATCCTGTGGAGGAAGGTTCTGAGAGATTGGTGAGGAAAGACTGTGTAGGTTCCTTGAAGGGCTCCTCCCCCAGCTGCTTGCTGAATCTCATGACTGAGACCCTCCCTGGGAAGCAAGCCCTGGAACCTACACACATCTTGAGCCCTGGTGAATCCATTAACGTGGTCTGCTTCCGGTCTGCTTCCGGCTGGGCGGCAGGCATCCCCCGCCCACGTGCAGTCAGCTGTTTCAGACGAAGGACGCACCTAGTCACCGCCCTGGTTCTTTTCTTTCTTTGCTTGAGTGCACCTAGATCCAGCCCCCATTTGGTCTGCCCTTCTTTGGAGTGTCATATGCAAGTAGGGGTGTGGAACAGTTATATGTAGTCAGTCCTCTGTGGTGCAGAAAGCGTTTGGCCTCTTCCGTGGCGTCTTCTGAAAATGCAGGAATTGATGTCTTAAGGCCATCTGATGCTACGTTTGAGGTCCAGGTAAAATCTCTAAAGCGTCTCCTTCATTCCAGTTCCAAGCCACTTCTCGGGCTCTTCTGGATCCTGCTAGTTTGTGGTAACCCTGTGAGACTGTCTCAGGGCCACTGTCACAGATTAACCCCGCCCCCCAGACATTCTGCCCCTCCCCCCCATCGTGCGTGCATTTGCCCTTAGACGCATGCTCAGTCTCTTCTCGCTTTGCTGCAGAGTGGCTGACCTCCGGTAAGCTAGAGCCCAAATTGAGTTCTCGGTGAGGCATTTGAGAGTTGAGTTGTTAGCGGGTCCCTGAAGGGAGGGCAGGTTTCCTCCTCCTTTGAATTGCTGTCCCTGCACTTCCTAAATGCTCGAATTCCTTCTGACCAGCCCTCCTAGCTTTCAACTCCCTGGATTTCCTTGACCTCTGAGTTCCAGTAACTTCCTTTCTTCCCCTTGTCCCAACACTGGGACCGCGATGGGCAGTTTCTTCTGCTGCTAATGTCTGAACGCATCAGCCCCCTTAGTTTCTCAGTTTCTCTGCCATCTGCGTGTCCAGTTCTATGTTAACATTAACTTTCCTCAGGATTTTTCCCCCCAAATTTTATTTTTATATATGAATGCTTCTTTTGTACACATGTCTGTGCACCATGTGATGCCTGGTGCCCCCAAAAAGCTAGAAGAGGGGGTGTCGGATCCCCTGTGACTGATGCTGAGCTGCTGTGTGGGGATCGAACCTGGAGTCCCCGAGTGAGCTGTGGTAACTTTCCTTAGTTTTGGATACTTAACAGTTGTTTGGTTTTTCCCTCGGATCTTAACAGATAAAACAGCAAACACGGAAAGCCTCTGGTGACTTTTTACTTTTATCAACTCTACAAGGAAAAGTGGACTGGTTGTTTCCTAGACCTGTCTTCCTCTCCAGTTGATCCAATCTGAGATAGCCTTGAGATGCAGAATCCCTTAACCATATTTGTTTGCTCTTTCCTGGCTCTAGCTTCCTGTCTTGTCCAGTCCTGTCTCCCCCTCCCTTTCCCTCCCCTCCCTTACTCTCACCTCTCCTCTTTCTCCTCCCCTCCCCTCCCCTCCCCTGTTCACTTTCCCCCTCCCCTTCCCTCACCTCCCTTACCCTCTTTCTTCTCTCCTCCCCTCCCCTTCTTCTCTCCATTTACTTTTCTTTCCTCTCTCCTTTTCCTTCCTTCCTCTTCTTTTTGTTCTCACCTTAGTTCTAGTAATTTTTCTTCTTGGCATGGACTAGTTCCCTAATCCAGGGGTGGAAAAAAATTCCATGATTTTAACAAATGTTATGCCCTAAGTCTCTTAGAACCCAGTATTTAAATCTTAAACTCCTATGTTCCACACCTCTCTGTATTGTTTGTATTAAACCTCCCGTTGGCTCCTGAGTAGAGTGCCCAGCTGTTGTCTGCAGGGCCACAGGGTAACAAGGGGAAGAAGCTCAGACACACAATGAAACATTGGACATCTAATTCTGCCACACCTGTCACAAGCCTGACTGCCAGGAACGATCTATGGAGACAAAACTCTGTGACTTGGCGGGGGTTTTTAGCATTTATGGGGAATTCAGTTTTCATTTCCAAAGACCATGTGTTAAGATTTTACCCCCCAAGGGCAAGTGAAGGATAGGAATGTGGCCTTGAGCTCTGTTCTCTCTATTTTTGTTCTCCCCTGAAGAGAGCCTGTCGTTTGAGAGCAGTAGAAGCATTCATACACCAATGTAAAAATAACACCAAGTGGATGAAAATCTTCTAAGGTTTTTTCCCTTCACCATCTAAAAGGCAAGCCATTGACGAGGACATTGGCACAACAGCTGTCAAGTTAACTCGAGTCCATCTAAAGCGAGTCCACCCTGTCCGCAGCCAGGGCAGCCAGACATAGCCCGGACTGCAGGTCCGATCAAGTGCAAATTTGATGGCAGACTTAACACTCAGAACTTAAATTTTGGAATGTTACAGATACTCGCCAGCGATGAATTGCAACCAGTTGTGCCTTTGCATAAAGTTTGCTCTCTAGTAATATGTCCGTTTTAAATTCTTCCGAGCAAGTTTTCAGTTAGAGTTTCACTGCCACTCAGTTAACGTGCACTTGTTATGACTTTGGTGCCTGGTGCTGGGAACACCAGAGTAAGTAACAGCCCTGGTGCTTCCTCTGAACACTCATCCCCACAAGGTCACGTTGTCAGGATCGAGGGGTGTGGGAGACCAGGGAGGAGAGGCCTCCTGTGGCTCAGAGGGTTTGGGAACACCTTAATTTCTAAGCAGAGGAGACGGCACGTGAACAACCAGAGGCAGCCAGTTGAAGGCCATTGAGACGTAGTATGTGGTGCCATCAGGGCCACAGCACACGGGCTATGGCTTGATCATCAGGAGAATATAGAAGTTTGTAAACATCTAACTAAATGGCATTGTTAATTTCACTTGGGTTACTGGGATGCGACTTTCTCTCCATGTATAGAAACAGGTTTTTCCATTAGTCAAAAGAGCTAGAGCTATGGTTTCCTAAAGACCACAGGATCCATAATTGGGGCCGTTCAAGCCATGGCTCCGGCCGCCTTAGTCACTGCCATGTTTGTTGTTTAAGTGGAAAAATGAGTCAGAACAGTGTTCCAGACGAACGCTCAGACAGTGGTTTATGAGGAGTCTTTCATTTGCACAAATTGTGAAGACTTCCACGACGACGAGGCCTAGATCGTGAGTGCAATCTGCCGGAGTCCTCACTAGACCCGGGGATCTCTGAGGACCAGGAACTGGCTCCATGTATGCTGTTCCTAGATCCCCAGGGAACCGTCCGCACGTACACATGGACCCTGGGTGGAGGAATATGTGTTTGGCAGTGTGGCTCCTGACAAGAGTGAGACCTGTTCCCTGCCACCTCAGTTGAAAGAGGACGGATGAGTTATTTTAACGTAACGTGACACATGGGCACAGTGGCTTCCTAATTTGCCCCATTTAGCACAAATACAAACAAACGCATGTTTGTTCAAGGGACTCCACGCAGCGGGGTCTTGCTGGAACGCACTGTGTGAAAGGGATGTGGGCAGAAACCCACTACTGTGCTGAATTGTATAGACTTGGACCAGAGACAAAGCAGCACCCGGGGCAGCCATAGACCCCCGTGTTAGGTGGATCCTCGGGAGGCTGGAGGCAGGGTGTCTTAGTCACTGTTCTACTGTTGCGAAGAGAAACTGTGACCACAGCAACACTTAGAAAGGACAACATTGACTTGGTGCTGATTACAGTTTCAGAGGTTCAGTCCATTATCATCATCGTCACCATGGTAGGAGCACCGTAGCGCACAGGCAGGCACTGGAGCAGGAAGGTGTGCATGGGCTGGGGTGGGGGGACAACAGAGGACTAGCATAGATTTTAAAACCTAGCCCCAATGACACACCTCCTCCAACAAGGCCACGCCTCCTAATCCTTTCCAAACAGTTTCAAATATATGTGGGAGCCAGTCTCAGTCTAACCCCCACCGTGGGTGCTCAGAAGGACCGTGGGACAGGGAACCAATAAGTGTTTGGGGATTTGAAGGGAAAGGAGGCCGTGCGCCAGGCTGGGGCATGTGGAAAGGATTCGAGCGAGATTTAGTAGATAAAACTGAACGATGCTGGTGACTGGCCAGTTATAGAAAATGAAGATGTGGGGTGGGGAAATTAGAGTGATGTTTAACATCCAATTGGGGGTGCAAACATAGGTCAGCACTCAGAGCACCCACTCTCCCAGAGCCCCCAGTTTTACTTCCTAGCACCTATGCAGGCAAAAGAACCACACACATAAAATAATTTTTAGAATTTCAAATAAAAAAAAATTGGATGGATACAAGCCTGACTGTGGTGGTTTTGGTAAGGACAGCCCCATGCTGGTCCTGCAAATCCAAAGCCACAGGATCTCCATGACACAGGGTAACAACCATCAGGCGTCCCAGTGAGGATCCAATGTTGATGATATCACAGAAGCCAGAGACCTTGAACCAGACCATTGACCCCCTGAAATGAATATGTGCAAGAGACGATGTGTGGGCCAAGGGACACACTGTGGGACACACTGTGGGACAGACTGTGGGACACACTGTTGGAGACTAAACATGGCTAAGACACCTATTCTTATTATTTTTATTTATTTATCGGATATTTTATTTTATTTCTTTAGACAGGGTGTCCTGGAACTTGATCTGTAGACCAGGTTGGCCTTGAACTGAGAGCTCCACCTGCCCATGTGTCCCAAGCCACCACACCCAGCCGGAGTTCCTATTTTAATAATAGTTTGGTCATGTCAGGAACATAACAGATTTTGAGGAAAAGATTGCAAGTTCCCAAGAGAGTGTGGAATATTCGTGTAAAGGGCTTAGGAGAGAGGTGGAGGATTGTCACCGTCAGGAGCTGTGGCTGTGACAAAGCTCCCTGGGAGACGCTGAGAGGGAGAAGAAGTTGCCAGCCAGGAGAAACAGAACAGACCTGCATGGTTACGGCGTAGGAAGATCTGTGAAGGGACTTAAAGAAAGAAGGTAAACCATGGCAGGAGACCCGGCAAGAGCACCGTGGCTGGAACGGAGTCGCATTGACTGTCAGTGTTTAGTAAGAGCAGACGCTTCCCCAGGGAAAGGTAAGACTGTGAAATGACATTCTTTTAACCAGACCTCTGCCTGGGATGCGTGGTCTGTATCCACGTGCCTGTACGCTCCTCCTTTCATTCTCCATTTCCTGGGTAGGAAGTTAGCGAACTCGTTTGCCTGTTAATAGTTTGGACTATTTTTCCTATGATAAGCATTGGTTACACTGTCCTCATTGATCATAAAATCGCTTCTCTAGCTAGATCATTTTTATACACTATGAATGGGTTATTGTGTTTCCTTCTGTCTTCCTCCCCCTCCCCCTCTCTTCCTCCCTTCTTTCCCTCTTTGTCTTCCTTCCCTTCCTCCCTTTCTGACTTTCAGTGTCAGGGAGTAAACTACAGATCTGGTACAAGCCAAGCAAGCTTGCCTAGCCCTGCCAAGTTACACCCCAACCCTCTCTTAACTTTCTATTTTGAGACAAGGTCTCACTCAATTCTCCAGGCTGCCTTGGGCCCACCTTGTGGCCCACATAGGCCTTGACTTCTGATTCTCACACCTCAGCCTCCTGAAGACCTGGGGTTATCGGCCCACGGCACCAGGCCTGGCTGGCACATTCTTTCTTTCTAAGTCACAAGCCTGCTTAGTTCATGCTGGTTTTTAGTCAAAGCAAAGACAGACAAGCAACGAGCAGAAGTATGGCGGAGTCATTTGCTACTGTTGTCCCCTTGCTCAGAGTTGGACACGACTCTCAAGCCTATGCAGTCTAATGGGGCACCCTGTACTCTCGGGGTCACTGTGTCTAATGGGGCACCCTGTACTCTCGGGGTCACTGTGTCTAATGGGGCACCCTGTACTCTCGGGGTCACTGTGTCTAATGGGGCACCCTGTACTCTCGGGGACCACTCTCACCTTGCACCTCTGTTCCAGAGGCACTGACCCTCCTGTCTTCCCGAACACACCCTGCCCTTCACCTGCATGAATTGCTCATCTGTCAGCGATGCCTCCCCTCTCCTCGTCCACCCAGTGAATTCTTACTTGACTTCTCAGTTTCAGCCGCGAGTGCCTCTCAGACATTTTTTGATCAGGATTCTTACCAGAGTTGTTAGGGTCAGAGCCTGGGCCCTGGCAGCCCCCAAGAAGCCACCGTTGGCCACCGTTGTCAGAGGTGCACATAGCTAAGAAGTCTGGTCATCAGGGTGCCTCCCTGCCCACCATTGCTGTTTCGGCTGTAGTCTCTTCTGTAGAACTTTCCACCAAGTTGTCCGGACTGCCTGAACTCACGTTCATGACACAAACTCCCACTCCAGCAGACAACAAGGGTTTCAGCCCTCTCCTGGGGGAAATCCAACTCCGTAGGGTACATTGTATCAGTAGTTTGATGGCCAGAGCGAGTGGGGCACAGCTGTCTCTTTAGAATATCTTTCTGTCTGGCCAGGATGGCTGGCAGCTCGGGCCCTGGCTCCACATTTCCACTGTGTAGTATCTATATTTCCATCAAAAACAATTGGCCCATTGTTTTTAACATCTGTGCTACCCCTGCCTTCCTCTAGGCTCTGGGAGGGTAGAGGCTGGGCCATCGCACCTTTCTGTTGCCTAACTCACAGGAAGCACAGTACGTTTTCTCATTGAGTGAGAGACTGAATGGGTCTGGCGTGGTTCCCCTTCTCCCAACCAAACACTCAGGGCTTCTTTAAATTCCAGCGCTTCTCGGTGGCTGTGCTCTGAGCTAGAGTGGGCGTACTTACAGCTGCGTGTCTTAATCTGGTGACACGCCTGCTGGAGACCACCCATCTGCATGGAACACACACAAATAAAGTCTGAGGTCCAGGGACATACAACCTCCAAGACAGGAAACCCGGGAACTCCCCGGGGATCCAGGATATAGGAAAAGCTGAACGTTTGAAGGAACACGGGAACTAAGAGACAAACGATTTTGCCTTGAATGTTCAAAAACACAGAACGAGAAGCCTGCTGTGGTTTTCCACAGGGAGTGGGCCTCACTTCCCCCTCTCCAGCCAGGGCTGTATGTGAACTTGTAGCTTCCGTGATCAGTAGCAGTGGCTTCTCTCAGAGGTCAGAGTGCCTCATCTCCTGTGTCCAGTGAGGTACTGATGAAAACTGTAAAGAAGAGAAGGGTTTGGTGTCCGTCGTTTTCTCAGGCATTCTCCCTGGCAGTACAGCAGCCTCATGGAGTTGCCCGAAGCCCAGCTAGCACATGTTGTAGTAACTTTTACTCTCCTGATGTAATTGTCGTCTCAGAGACTCACTGCCTCTGTCTGCCAACCCAGGCCAATCCTGGAAACCTCTAGCCTCCATACAGGCCTCTTATCCAGGCCTAGAATGTTTTCAGCCTCTGAGGCTTACTGCTGAATGAGCTCACCCTTTCTAGTTCTTTCTGAACTCTGGCTGGCTGGCCAACTATGGTGGGCTGGATGGGTGGTTGTCTTGGACTCACTACTGCCCTGGGCCCCATGGCCCCAGGCAGGGGTCATCTTGTCTTGGGTTTGCTCCTGCTTGGGTGGGACATTCTATACATGTCTAAGTATTGAGTAAAGGCAAGGTGGGACACTCCTGTAATCCCAGCTCTGAGAGTCAGAGATAGACCAATCTCTGGGCTGGCCAGTCCAGTCAGCAAGCTCCAGGTCCCAGAAAAGACCTTGTCTCAGAAAACAAGATGGAGTGCAACCAAGGGACACCTGACATTGACCCTTCTGTCACACACAGACACAGACACACACACACACACACACACACACACACACACATATACACAGACACACACAGACACAGACACACACACATACACACATATAACCACACACATACACACATACAGACACAGACACACACCAACACACACATACACATACACATATATACACACACATATACACACACACAGGCACACAGACACATATACACACACAGACACAAACACAGATCATTATATCAGCTCCTCATTCATTCAACCGCATTTAATTATTGTCTATCAGCCATGTATCAGTTCTGAAGTACTAAAGTGAAAGGCACAGTCCTGTGGCAAGGGCCAGTCCAGTGTCAAAACAACAAGAACATAACACCATGTGATTATAAGTTATGAAAATCAAGGGTTCAGAGTGTCCTCCCTGGTGCCACCACGCTGTGAGAACTTCGGTGAGTTATTGAACAGCTCTGAGCCCCCATTTCCTTCTGTGTCACAGTAGTCCTAGTGCCACCTGCTTCCCAGTGTTCTGGGGACCAACAGAGTGAGGTTGTATGCAGTGGGAGTTGCACATACAGCTCCCCTTCAGTGTAGGTCTGGCGGTGGTGTAGAAGGTCCCTTAGAGGAGGACATTGCAGACAGGTAGGGATCCGAAGTTCTGAGGAGGACTTAGTGGAGGCAGCTAGCTTGATGGATATCGGAATGGAGAGTGGGAAGTGTCGGGCAGTGTGGTCAGAGCTGTCCCCAGCAGTAGCCAGGGTTTGTATTTGGACAGGTGTAGGCCTGACAGGTCATTCGTCAGGAAAAGAAGCTAGGAGAGCAGTTGAGAGGTGGAGACGAGGTGCTGAGTTCTGCTTTGGACATATTTCATACCAGTGCCGCAGGCTCCTTTGGTGCCAGGTAACATAGAACAGACAGAGGGCAGACTCCCACCTGAGTTTTGTCTGGCTTCGATGGTTTCTTTAGGCTGGAATTATAGGAATTGTACACATTCATGTCCCCAAATACCAAAAATACTCATAATACCAAAAATACGGGAGATTTACTCATGTCCCCTTCCTTTGCAGCATCAATCAGGAATGAGAGCTTCCTGCTTTTTCCCTTGGGGGCTCTTCTCAGTCATCCCAGACTCCTTGCTACCCCAGTCCATTTTATTTCATAGAGTTCCCTTTCCTGTATCCTATATGTGAGTACCAAATATCATGGGTTATACAGATCTCCCCTGCAGGGAGGCCCAAGCCCAATAACCAAGGTCACAGAGGTAGAAGTTCAGAGAAGAAACAAAGTTCTTGAAAGGAGCTCTTTAACCAGACTCCTGACCAGCTTGCAGAAGAGGAGGAAGAACTCATTATAGCCCCCTGGCTTCCCATTCAACTGCTAGACAGAAGTAATCTGCTGTGTTTGAGGTACTTCCTGCACACGAGGCTGAGTTGGCAGTTAGAGAGCAAGACGAGTGGCTGAGGGGGCTGAGGGGGCTGAGGTGGCTGAGGGGACTGAGGTGGCTGAGGGGCTGAGGGGGGCTGAGGGGCTGAGGGGGCTGAGGGGGCTGGGGGGCTGAGGGGACTGGGGGGCTGAGGGGGCTGAGGGGCTGAGGGGCTGAGGGGCTGAGGTGGCTGAGGGGCTGGGGGACTGGGGGCTGAGGGGACTGAGGTAGCTGAGGGGACTGAGGTGGCTGAGGTGTCTGAGGTGGCTGAGGTGGTTGAGGGGGGGGCGTTAGGGGGCTGAGGTGGCTGAGGGAACTGAGGTGACTGGGGGACTGAGGTGGCTGAGGTGGTTGAGGGGGGCTGAGGGGCTGGAGGGACTAGGGGGCTGAGGGGGCTGAGGGGCTGGGGAGGGGCTGAGGGGGCTGAGGGGGCTGAGGGGACTGAGGGGGCTGAGGGGGCTGGTTGAGGAGGCTGAGGGGGCTGGGGGGGCTGAGGGGGGGGGCTGAGGGGCTGGGGGCTGAGGGGCTGAGGGGGGGGGGCTGAGGGGGCTGGGGGGGCTGAGGGGGGGCTGGGGGGCTGAGGGGGCTGGGAGGCTGAGGGGGCTGAGGGGGCTGAGGGGGCTGAGGGGGCTGAGGGGGCTGAGGGGGCTGAGGGGGCTGAGGGGGCTGAGGGGCTCAGGGGGCTGAGGGCTGAGGGGGCTGGGGGGGCTGAGGGGCTGAGGGGGGGCTGAGGGGGCTGGGGGGGCTGAGGGGCTGAGGTGGAGGGGGCTGAGGGGCTGGGGGGGCTGGGGGGCTGAGGGGCTGGCTGGGGGGCTGAGGGGGCTGAGGGGGCTGAGAGGGCTGAGGGGGCTCAGGGGGCTGAGAGGGCTGCTTGAAACCTGGATTAGAGAAGAGAGGGAGGCAGCCAGACCTCTTCAGAACAGCAATGCGCGTCAGATCCATTGAAAGGATGAACCCACAGAGGAGATTGAAAGACTGTCTAAAGCAGCTGGGGGAGGAGGTCAGAATGGTATTGTGCTTTAGACAAGTGAGGGCCGGTCAGCTCGGCCACACTTCACAGATGGGCCAAGTAATAGGAACTTAGAGAAATACTCATCTGTTTTTATAAAAAGAACTATTTTGTTTTTTGGGGAAAGCAGTACATGGCTCCTTTTCTAGCTTGGTACTTCCCTTGAATACATACCTTAGTATGGTGTCGTTTAGAACAGAACTGCGTAGCTCTGTGAAGAAATAAAGCCCACAGTTAATTCATCACAGAATTCCTTGTTAATTGAAAGAAAGATTTACTGATGATTTTTGTGTTGGACTTCCTCGACAGATTATTCAAAATTATGTTTCACATTCTAACAGCACCAAAAGAAATATGGGTTACAGGAAAAACTGCATTTAGATGGTTTGCTTCCTCCTGAAAGTTAATCTGTTTTCAGGCGTGTTCTCTGATTGTGCTGCATATGTACCAACTGTGCGTGTGTGTGCACAAACGCAGTCTTATACCCTGCTATCGAAACCTAAGCGTGTTACACAATATTATTCACACCAGTACTTGTGTGTCGGCATAACATCCCACGGCCTCAGCTCTTCTCTTCTTGAGAAACTTATTCATTAAGTCTTTAGTTTCTGACTCCTCTCTAGTTCCTGTTACAGCTAAGGTCTTCTGGGCTCGCGTGTGAAAATCATCTTCTGTTGTTATGTTTGGCCGGCTGTTTTCCTGTGAGTTCACTACAGTTTTAAGTGGTGGAAGAGACCAGGCGCTGGAAGTAATGTGGCAGTGCTGAGGAAAGGCCACCACAACTATGGCGCCCAGTGGGAAGCAGTGTGGTCATGGGGTTGGGTGGGGGTGGGAGTGGAGCGGGCTCGGGGTCCACCGTGACAAAAAGACTGGTGCTGTATCAGGGCAGAGCAAGTCCTCTCCAGTCCTTGATTTCTGTAGGTAAGGATTCTTTCTGAGATCTTTACAGGGTGGGCCATCAAGCCACCAGACTCCTGAGGTCACCAAACCTCTTTCCAACGAAACCCTTGATTTTCTCTTGATTTACAGCTGTGGATGAGACCCTTGATTTAGCATGTTTATCTAAGGTCTGCAGGCTTACTTGCCCTTTATAGAGACCACTGGAAAATTAGTTAAAAGCCATGCAAACTATGAAGCCTTATGTATTTTTACAGTTTTTTTAAAAATGGTGTGTAGGACAGGTTTTGACACTCGCCACACTCATTCTGGTATGCCCGTGTGAAAATGTGTCACCAAGATTGGCATGGTTTCAAACACTGTAATACAGCACTCGGGGGCTAGAACAGGAGGATCAGGAGCTTGTGGTTCCCTGGGCTATATGGTGACCTTGTCTCAAAGTAAATAATTGTAGGATGATGTCATCACGCAGGTGCAGGCAGGTAAAAGACAGAACGAGGCCTGTCATTGGACGAGAAGGAAGGATGGGCGGGAGAAAAGTTTTAGAGAGAGGAGGAGACTGGAGGAGGCGTGAGAAGCAGCCGGAGAGAACACGGAGGCTGATGTTAAGATTCCTCTCTGCAGGGGCTGGGGATTTAGCTCAGTGGTAGAGCGCTTACCTAGGAAGCGCAAGGCCCTGGGTTCAGTCCCCAGCTCCGAAAAAAAGAAAAAAAAAAAGATTCCTCTCTGCACATTTACAGGTTGTTATGAATGTTCTTAAGGGATGGATGTGGACAGGGCTTTGTATGTCTAGGTGGGCAATTATATCTTATAAATTGGATCAGAGGTTATTGGGTTATGTGTTCTTTCATGTGGCGAATTAAGTTCAAGAGAGTATGTGGCAGCCGGAGACACTAGGCTACCATGGAATTGGGATGTATATTTCTGACATGGTGGCGACCTGCCTTGGGAACTGGATGGGTAGAGAGATTGCTGCCAGGCTCAGAGAGAAGCCATCAGCAGTGTGATATGGGATGGAGCAGAGCGGGTGAGAGGCTTTGCTGACTGAGATGAAGATGTCTTCCAGATACCTTGGGGCACTGTGGTGCCAGATCTAGTGTGGGCTAAAAGACCCCACTTTTTTTTATATAATTTCATGGCAACAAATAAATAAATCTAAAAATAAAAACGTGTTTCAAAGCTGAAACAGAAATGGCTAATGACATTGTGGCTGCCAGATAAGTTAGGATATACTTGCTCTAATGTTCACATTCTGTAATGCCTGGGCTATTTTTTCCAGACTTTCTATAAAAAAATAAGTATCTCAGAAAGAAAGCCATGTGAGCTATGAGAAGATGAACCTCGTCATTATATTAATCTGCTTCCCTATCCTTTATCTACCTCACTCTCAAGTGGAAGACGTGGTTTGCTTACAAAATCGGTCAGGTGTTCATCGGAGAGATCAGCCGAACATGGCTGTTTCCCCTGAGTATCCTCTTTTACCTACAAGGAACACAACTCCACCAGCAGGGACAGTGATCTTATTTCACAGATGCTTCGAACAAGAATTTGGGCAAGTTGAACACGTATTTTAGGTGGCTGAATGCGTAACTCAGAATCCCTGAGACCCAGTGTCCAATCCCCGGCATATAAAACAATTCCTAGGTAATCCTGTAAATAAAGTGGGACAGTTAGTCCTAGGTCTAAAAGACCCTTAATTAGTCCAAAACACCTCTCTAAAGTTTTAGCAGCATTAAAGGGAATGCTCAGTGAGAAGATAAAAGTTTTAAACAAATACCAGCTGATAAATCTAAAATAAAGGTCAGAATTTAAAAAACCATGTTTAATAACTTATTTAGGCAAGGATCACCAAGAAATGCTAAAATCAGAGATCAGAAGGTTGTTGTCAAACTCTATCCTAACAGGCTGAAAGAATTTACTAAATAAGATTTACTAAATAAAGGAAAATACGCTTCTAACGGAGCCATGCAGTAGTGAGCCCTAGGTCAAGTGTCCCAGCAGCACCCCCAGTTGTAGTTGACACAGGGACTTCTGGGGGTGGGGGGATGCAGCTGCATTCAGGCACTATTAAGAGCAAGCCCAGGCATAAGCAGGCAAATGCAGGTTATGAGACATTGTGTATATTAACTGGCATTTGCTCTTCAAAAAAACCAAAAAAATAAAAATAAAAAAAAATCCCGGGCTGGGACGATAGGTCAGTCTGTAAACCGTGAGGACCCGAGTTTAATCCTCAGATGCACACATGCACACATGCACACATGCACATTCATAAATGAAGAATTGAGCTAAGGGATATGAAGATTTTCCTTCTAATATTTTTCGAACCTCCCTGTAAATTTGACTGGTTTCAATATAGGGTTGGAAGACGTTTTCTATTTGTGTTGGTGGTGTTCCCGCCAGGGGTAGGATGACTCAACCAGAGAAGGCACCCCCATCCCAACACGCTCCCCACCCCCGACCTTCAGTAACCAGTTCATTGCCGCTGCCCATCTACATTAGCTAAACAAATCCAGATGTCAAAGCGGGAGAGACGTTCAAGAAATGTCCAGCTCTCAAAAGGCCGTGTGTGCATGGATCTGTTCCTGGCAGTGTTCTGTCTCCCCTCCCACTAATCCCAGTGACCCCAAGCCCAACTACTTTCCAGCAACTCACATTCTCCAAATGAAGTCCCTGCTCATGCCGTTTCCTGGGCCTGAAGGCTGTCCCCATTCTATTTATTGCTTGTCAGAATCACAATCTTTAGGCTTAATAAGGTTTTCTTCCTCTTTGAAAGTCCTGCCAGACCAACACCCTTGCCTTCCGATTGGAAGCAGTCATAGCTACTGAGCGGTCCTTACACTTACTTCTCTTGAAACACAAACCCCTATTTCCTTGCGTTTGGTCACCGTGGCCCAGTGCTTCCACACAGGGAAGCTCTACTCATCTCTGTCACATGGGTGAGGTGCACATTTCTTAGGATCCTGTGTAGGGACTTAGGACTTGATGCCTGCTTTCTTTTGAACCCTAAAGCGTTGAGACCCCATCCCTCGGCAAACCTGATTCTATACCATAAGCTTTCTTTCCCTGTGGATTCCCGGGCACCTTGGCTCTCTGTCCTTCCGAGCTGAGGGCTGTGGAGAAGCAAAAAACGCTTGAGCCGTGTGTTCTCACAGGGCTGCGGCCCTGCAGATGGCTCTCCAGACCACCACACCAGCTGTTTGCCTGTGTGCCAATTATTAGGCAATTTAGCCTCTTTAAAACGTTTTTCCTTTTATTGAAAATAGACTCTCTTCTCACATAATATATGCTGATAGGGTTTCCCCTCTCCCAATTTCTCTCCACTTTCCCTTCCATCCAGATCCACTCCCTCTCTGTCTCTCAGAAAAACACAGGCCTCTAAGGGACAACAATAAAACACAGCGAAGTATAATATAACGAAGCCGAAACTACCGCGTCAGAGTTGGGTGGGACAAACAAAAGGGAAAGAGCCCAAGAGAAGGCACAAGAATCGGAGACCCGCTTGTTTGAACACTCAGGAATCCCACGAAAACACGAAACCGGAAGCCGTGACGTACACACAGGGGACCTCGAGCAGCTTCCTGCAGGCCCTGTGCGTGCTGCCTCAGGCTCTGTGAGTTCTTAGCAGCCTTGATCATGGTCACCGAGAGGGCCTTGCTTCCTTGGTGTCTTCCGTCCCCTCGTCCCCTCTTACTCAGGAGCCTCAGGCACTGAGGGGAGGACCTGATGGAGACATTCCATTTGGGGCTGAGTTTCTCAAGGTCTCTTGCTCTGCCTGTTGTCTGGCTGTGGGTATCCATATCTGTTCCCAGCTTCTGCAGGAGGAAGCTTCTCTGGAGACGAACGTAGCATCGTTTTATACTCTGGGAAAACAAACCCTGGCCCCTGTAAAAGGACTCAGGCATCCGGCTGGCCTTGGGAGAACAAGAAAGACTTCATAGCTAAACGCCAGGGCTATGCTGCCAGCTGCCCTTTGCCGACTGAGGCCCAGAAACCCCATCATACTGGCCTCTCCTCCCTTCTCCTCTCAGTCCCTCTCAGCCAACCCTGACCAGAGAAGCAATACCAACCAGCCCGTAGTTTTCTCCCTTGGAGCAATCTAAAGAGTGGTGCAGAAAATCACTCACTGCGCCGTACGGTTCTACATCTTGCCATTCTGCTCCATGCTGTTGTGGAACGCTGGCCTCTGAATACGGCAGCCGCTATGATTTTAATCAGAGCAGCCACACAGGAGACCCACAAGGCCAGACCACTGGCATTCTTCCCTAAGTAGGAGGTGGGAGAGTCCTTAGACCTTCGCCTGAGATCCCAGCCACTCGTTCCTCCTTCTGCCCGTCTTAGCTGTATGGAACTGGTCCAGCTACTCATGGTCTTAGGAGATGCTGGAGTAGCCATGAGGTAAAAGACTGAGGAAAGAGAAGAGCAGGGGTGGGTATGGGGTTCTGCTATGGGGAAGTTCATCATGGGATAGGTTTTTGGTGAGAAGGTTGATTGGGAGTCACCAACGTTCTACACTACGAGCAACTCATCCCTCATGCTCCTGGGAGCCAGCGAAGTAAATCCGTTAGTTCACCAAACCGACTTGGGTGGGATTGTTACTTTGGTCTGCCATTGGTGTGCTCTGAGTGAACATTTGTGTCTCCCCGGGAAAACTTAAGGTGACAAATGCCTTAGACTATTCTGTTCTTCCCGTTCAGCATGAACGTCCTGCCAGTTTTCCTGGCAGCTCTGCCTCTCCCTCCAAGACTCCAGGTAGTGTCATCACCGGTCACTGATGGTCAGGAGGTGGGCTGTGGCTTCCAGGCTCTCGGTTTCTTACTCAAAAACTGAAACGAAGGCTCACACAAAAGTCACAAGGGAAGTTTAGTCGAAGCAAAGTGGCAGGTCAGATACACTGTCAAGAGCGAAGCTGGCCCCATGAGTGAAGGCACTCAAGGGCCCCCACTGTTGCTTTGGGGTTTAATTTTATAGTGTTCCAATTAAGATTTTGGTCACCAGATGTGTATTTTGGGTGGTCCTTGCTTTAACTGACAGGTTTTGATGACACAGGACCTCATTGGCTGTGCGTGTCATTTCCTACAGTGCAATCACATGCACACCCAACATGTGACATCATACGCGTCAACAGATGATCACGCAGATCTGAGCCTAACCAGCAAAAATATGCGACCCACCGGCAGCATCTGAGCCCATCTTGGGCAGAAAAGTGACAGGAATATTTTATGATTTTTTTTTGTTGGACAAATGTTAGTCAATGAAGAGTGTTTATTGAGGTGAACATTCTAGGCATGTTTCATTTAATTGGTTTATTTATGGAACCGTGCAACCAGCACCAAGGTCTATTCCCAGAATACTTTCCTCACTCCAAGCCAGATGCTCAGCTTGTCTCACCCTCCAGCTGTTGCAGGCAAGCGTGGATCCACTCCTTTTCCATATATTTACCTGTTCTGAACTCCAGTAGAGCGCGTGGTGTTTGGGGTCTGGCTTCTTCCACTTAGAATCATTTTCCCAAGGCTTATTCATACACGGCGTGTACCAACACCTCCTCTTACCGACTGGCGTTCCGCTGTAGGGATAAAATGCATCTTGTTCACACCCCTTGGTAAATGTTCGTGTGTGGCTTCTGGGTAGCACTGCTAAGAACACGTGGGCACAGGTCTCGTGTGGAGAAATGCTTTAGTCTTAGTTATAAACCCCTAGAGAAGTCTCACCGCCAGGCCCTGTGCTCACCCTGTCAGACTGGTTTCCAGAATGGCTGGTCCACATTTTCTCCCAGCATTATGTGTCAATTGTCCTGTACCCCCGCTCAACACTCTTTCTGTCTCTTCTTGATTAGAATCATCTTAGTAAATTAGTTGTGGTATCTCATTATGTTGCTTAAGCATCAGCTAAAATCCGAATTCACAGTTGAGTACATGCACTTTAATGAGCAATTATAGTCGTAAACATAGCATCCCATTTTCATATTCATATTTCAATGTAAAAGTATTATTATTATTATTATTATTATTATTATTATTATTATTATTAATGGGTGTATATGTCGGGGGTGCATGTGCCAAAGCTCACGTGTGGAGGACAACTTTGTGGAGTGTATTTCTCCTTCTCTCTTTATGTGGGTTCCGTAGACCGAACTCTGGTCCATCAGGTTTGTATGACAAGCGCTTTTACCCTCAGAACTACATTTCCAGCCCCCACATCTTAACATTTAATGATTTTTCGAAGTGCTAAGAACATACAGACTGACAGGTATCTTATTTAGCAAGTGAACTTCTGTAGCTTAGTTTTGAAATCCCCAGCTTGGCGACATAGGTAAAATCCTACCGCCTCTGAGATCATTCCCTAGAAGATCTCTCGAAGGATGCTATACACTCTGTACTTCCAAATGTAGGAGCCGGAGATGAGCTCTGCATGTCTTGGAATAGCCCAACTCCTCCAGTTCTTCTAGCTTGAAACAAACAAACAAACAAACAAGCCGCATCCACATCTGGAAGGCAGGCTGTGTGCGGGCTCCGCGAGGCTCTGAGAGGAGGAGTCAGGAAAAATAAGATGTCCTAGCAAAAGGCTCCACGGTCACCATGCAGTGAGGGGCGGAGTCACTGCATTTGGAGATCGTGCACAGGACCCTTAAACAAATGGGGACATCGCCGTTAAAAAAGAGGCTTGGGGCAAGTGCTTGCTCCTTCGATCTGGCTTCTAAAATAAAATCCTTCCTTTAAATGAAAGTTATTTAAAGGGGTGAAACGATCTAATATTTGTGTAAGCTATTTTTATTATGGCTCAAACATTGCCATTAATCATAAACAGAAGGACAGATAGGTCCCTGGCTGTTTCTGACCCGTCTCCATTAGAGGGGCCTGGACTCATTGAATGGGCAATAAATCCTGCTCGCGTCAACCTGACGGAGTCCTGAGATGATCTTTACATAAAGCAAGGGCAAAGAGGCTGAGGCTGTGTCTTAGTGGAGAGCCTGGCGTGCCTGGGGTGCTACATTCATCCCCAGCACTCCCAAGCATGCAGGTGCGTGTGCACGTGTGTATGCGCAAGCCTGCATGCACACACACACACACACACACACACGCACACGCACACACACACAGACTCACACGCACACTCACATACACACGCACACTCACACACACACACACACACACACACACACACACACACACTCACACAGCAGGGTGGCATCCATAAACCAATTTATCAATTCATCAGTGCTTCTCAGAAGGTTTCGCCAGTCAGTTAGTTCTTGGGGAAACTCTAAGACTTGGCATTGTTGTTGTAAAAATATAAAAAATAAAAAATAAAAAAAGTAGGGTTGTCCTTTGCCTTGCTAGGTCCAGCACCTCGGTGCCCCAAGATATCTGCGAGATATCTTGGCGGAAACACATCCCAACTCCGCAGGGGCCCAGTGTCTCAAACCCTCACATAAAAGAACACACAACACAATAATCTTAGATCGGATTGATAAGACATAATTGCCCACCTATACATACAAAACCCAGTACCGTCCATCCCTTAGGAACATTGATAACAACCTGTAAATACACGGAGCAGAATCTTAACGTCAGCCTCCATCGTCCTGCCATGGCTTCTCCCCCTCTCTCTCCCTCCAGTCTCCTCCTCTTCTTTCAACCTTCTCTCCCACCCATCCTTCCTTCTCCTCCAATGACAGGCCTCCTTCTCTCCTGTACCTGCCCCTCACCTGTACTTTACAGATTCAATGGGGAGAAGGTTCTGGTGAAGTCACCTAAGTCCTGAGTCTGTGACTAGGCAGCTGTCCTTGGGGCAGTGGAATTAGCATCAAAATACAGATAACTCCAGGGCAAACCACAACATGACTTAGCACAGTCATGCGCACAACAGAAGGGCCAGTTTTATCTTAAACCTGAAAAGACCGCAGGCTATTGGCGGTTGCTCGCGTCTCTAGATCTTTTAATAAAGGTCTGTTCTCTTTCCCTTTCAGAAATTAAGCTTATGAAATGAGCTAAAAGTTTGAGATTTTTCTTTTCACTTAGGAGTGAGTAAGAACCTACGGACAAATTCCCTAGCTCTATAAAGTGTTTTCAAGTGAAGTCAGGGCACTCGGTCCGGAGAGCATTTATCTGAGCACAGCTAGAAACAGGCGATGTCTTACGGAGTCTTCTAGCTCTGGAACTCTGTAGCATCCCCCCCCCCCCAAAGTATTCAAGACAACTGAAAACTCTATTTAACGCTTTACTAGTAACTAACACTAGTAATTTCCTTGCCAGCGTAGCCCATGCTTGTTAGGTATAAAGAGGTGGGATCCAGGACGTGCCTTTATTTAGCCTGTGTCAGTGATCACTCTTCTACGCTCTAAGTTTGTAAAATCGGCTCTCGGCTACGTCCTGTACGGAATTGTGATTACAAAGTGATTTTTACATTTCCAGGGCCTGGCCATACTTTCCAGACACAGAAAACTGAGGGAAGTCTCTCTGTCTGAGTGCATCAACATCACTGACTTTGGAATTCGGGTAAGATGTTCAGGGTTTTCTGCCGAAGGTTAAGATTAAAACCTAAGCCCCAACTGAATAAACTTTGTAAGTCACGATAGGAAAGGATGACAGGAGCCGACTCACACACGGGACTGGGACTCGCTTACGCTCACCGGGGCGTCATGATGTGAAGCTAAAATGTTCACAGGCTCCTGTTCACACACTCGCCCTCACCTTAGTGTTAATGCTGTGGAGAAGGCCACGGAGCCTTTAGGAGATGTAGCCTGGCTGGTGTGGTAGCTTTGGCCTTCCAGCAGCTGCAGCAGCCCTGGGTCTGGCCTGTCTATTCCATGTGAAGAGAGGGCTTTCTGTCAGGCCATGGCCACAGGTCTGCTGCTATACATTGCCTACCAGCATGGACGGATGCATCTCTGAAACCATGGCCAGCACCTGCCTGGGACACAAAGAACCACTGGTTCTTAGCAGGGCCTCTGCGGCCTGAGGTGGCAAGGAAGCTTTGTGGCCTCATCTCTTCCTCATCTACTCCCTCCTGTCTCTGTGTCAGTCTCATAGGATACACAGAGGCATTTACTTGGAGAACGAGGAACATCTGTGTGGCTCAGAGTCCTTGCATATAGCGAAAATATTCTATAGAATGGAATATCAAGATATCCGATCTAACCGCGAGAACTGTGGGGGTTTAGACACTATAATGATATCGAGGTTGAGTTATGTAAACACAGTTTGCAGTATACCTCGACGGAATGAACAACGTCAAGCAGGTGATCGATGAGTAAGGTGGATTGTTGTGTTCCATAAGAGTTCTAGGGAAGGGCAAGGGGTCATCGGCACGTCCTGAGTAACTTGCACACTGCACACAAGCCGTAACAAAATGTTTTAGCACTTTAAGCATCTAAATGAATGAGCAAGGGGGGAAGAGAGGGAGAGGGAGGAGAGGGAGAGGGAGAGGGAGGAGAGGGAGGGAGGAGAAGGAGAGGGAGGAGAAGGAGAGGGAGGAGAGGGAGAGGGAGGAGAAGGAGGGGAGGGAGAGGGAGGAGAGGGAGAGGGAGGAGAGGGAGGGAGGAGAGGGGGAGGAGGGAGAGGGAGGGAGAGGGAGGAGAGAGGGGAGAGGGAGAGGGAGGGAGGAGGAGAGGAGAGGGAGGAGGAGGAGAGGGAGGAGGAGAAGGAGAAGAGGGAGAGGGAGGAGGAGGGGAGGGGGAGGAGGAGAGGGAGAGGGAGGAAGGAAAAAGAAGGAGGGGAGAGGAGAGGAGAGGAGAGGGGAGGGGAGGGGAGGAGAGGGGAGGAGAGGGAGAGGGGAGGAGAGGGAGAGGGAGGGGAGAAGAGAGAGAGGGAGGAGAGGAGAGAAGGGGAGAGGAGAAGCGAGGAAAGGAGAAGAGGGGAGAGGAGAGGAGAGGGGAGAGGGAGGAGAGGGAGGAGGGGGAGGAGAGGGAGAGGGAGGAGAGGGAGAGGGAGGAGAAGGAGAGGGAAAAACCATTACCTAAAACTGTGCTGGTCAAGGGAGAGGGACATGAGGACAAGGAAGAAATGAAAATTAAGCATGGAAAACCATTAACCCACTGGATGCATCACATAAAAGAGGGAGAGGGAGGAGAAGGAGAAAACATAGGGAGAACACTAGGCTAAGTGGAAGAAAGGAAACCACTGAAGGGAAGAAAGGAGCGACACTTTCTTACAGGGATAATAAACAAGTTAACTCCTCCAGTGATGGGTGCTACAAGCGTTAGCTGAGAAGTCTGCAGAATGTGGCTGAGCATGACAAATTTGATGACTTACCATGACGTTTGAAATGCCCAACTGAGCAGTGTTGCAATGCTTAGCGACTGGGGAGCTGCAGAGGCCTCTGGGTCTAAGCCTGGGCTGACCAAACAAAGGAAGACTTGACCTAGACGCCAGGAGTACGCAAGCTGGGAAGCAGACCCGGCGACATGACTCCGGTTTGTTTGAGAGAAAAGACTGTTTATTTGAACCAGTAGCTGGTAGTTAGTTCAGTTGTGGGTAATTATGAATGTTAAATAGGAACCGAATGAATGAAGGCCAAAGTAAGAGTTAAGAATATTGACAATCTAATCTCGAGTTCCACTTCTCAGAGAGGAGGCAGCTGTATTTGGCCAGCGAGCGAATCTTTCAGAAGTATTCTAGTGTATGGCTATGATGTTAGCCTCTAAATATCCATCATGCTAGAAGAATGCTTCTTGGGATAAGGCTGACTAGGAATCATAGACCATCACTTTCTGCCACTTGCTTTTGATGCTCTGGGCTCCAGGCACCCCCGCCCCCCCCGTGCCTACGTTTATACTGTTTTTAGGTGCTGGAGAGTCTAGGCAAGAGCATGCACTCATGTTAACTCTACGATCATAAAGCAAAATTCTGGCACATCTTTAAAAAAATTTAAACTTTCAAAATTGCTCTGTATTTTCACTGATCTAAAGATATCTTTTTAAAAGAAGCATCAAATACAGAATTATTTCATTATTACTTGCACAAGACCAGATGTTCTATTCAGAAACAATTCTCTTTCTCATCATCTCTCCCTTTTTTCTTCCTCCTTGTTCTTGGTGTGTGTGTGTGTGTGTGTGTGTGTGTGTGTGTGTGTGTGTGTGTGTGTGTGTGCTTGTGTGCGTGTCCTGACTCACAATGCCTGAGATGGGATACATGAGTCAGCTCCCCTTAGCAACAATTTTTGAAAAGATCAACATTGATTTCTATTTAGTTTCCAGCATTAAGTCATGCAATAGTCATCAGAGTATGAGATTTTGATAACTACACCTATTCTCCGGAGATGAAACTGTGTTCATGGGTTGAAAGGGGAAGAACAATGAAGGCTCCTGGTAAAACTGGCCTCAGTCATTGGCCTTGGGTGCAGCAGAGGCTCTGAGCTGTCCTGGACGGGGAAGTAGAAAAGGCAAACATTAGCTGTCTTGGCACCTGGCTCCTGTGCCCGGGGAAACCTTTGCAGTCATCTCTCTCCCGGGAAGCATTGACTAAAACGTCTATGATGGAGAAGCTCCCAGAGAATCTCAGGCTGTAGAATGTTTTTAAAGGGTCCTAGGAGAGGAATGAAATGATTTCTTGGTAGAGTTAAAGGGGGGCGGTCATCTGGTACTTGTTAAAAAAGCAGCAGCCACAAACCCCGGAACCATTAAGAGCTTCATTTTGGAAATCCCTGCCGAGTTGACTATCCATGCTAAGGACGGTCTCCTGAGCTTTACGACAACACAGAAAATGCCAGGAGACTCATGGGACGCGGACTCAACTGGGGGGACACAGAGACCAGGGCTTTATTGTTTCTTTATTGGCTGTGAGCAAAAGCAGCGATCTCAGCACTGTGCTGCTCTTGACGCTAATGTGTTTCCAATTGTAAGCCGTCCAACAGGATCTGAAACTTGCCAGACATCAAAGGATGTGGAATTCAACAGCCTCTCAGAGTCCCATAGCATATAAGGTCCCAGGGGATTCTGGAGCGCCGGGTACCATGTTTTCTTGGCAAAGAACGAGTGAAGCTGAGTAAGCCCTGCCCCGGGCCTGGCTTCCTGCCCACTCCCACCATGAGAGCCAGGAGACAGCTGAAGTTTTGCTGAGTTTCACAAATGACCCACACATCTGTTATTTTCATGTAAGTGTCCACAGAGAAGAGCTACAGGAGGACTTGTTAAAAGCAGGACACTCCTTAGGAGGCCTTTTCTGCCGTGTGTGTAAGAGGAAACTTGCCTAAAGTTAAACAAAGCCTGTCAGATTGCCGGCAGGCAAAAGCAAGTGCCAGGATCCACTTCTCCATGACAGTATGAGTCTATGCCGCTATTTTTGATCCCTCTGCAACGCACCTAGGATTTGCCCATTGTGTTCTGCCTGGTGTGAGCTCAGAAGGGCTGTCATTCACTGGCTGTGGTTTCCAATGGCTGGCAGGCCCATCTAGAGTTTCCTTGCTGGCGTTTCCTTTCTAAAGCCCTCATGACATCACAGGTTAAAGGTGGCATCCCAGGCGGGCAGGCCCGGAACTCCCGAGTCTACGCTGAGACGGAAGACAGCATTTGTGATGCTTCTGCCAAGTGCTTCTGGAGAACACGTGCCTGTCTTCCCAAGCCCATTCTCTCTCTCTCTCTCTCTCTCTCTCTCTCTCTCTCTCTCTCTCTCTCTCTCGTCTGTCCATCTATCTATCCATCATCTCTCTCTATATGTGACGATGTATAGATGTTTTTTATTTCCCTCTTGCACATGAGGAAAGTTAAGGTTAAAAGTGTGTTAGGGTCGCATCGACCCAATAGATTCTTGCTCTGAGAGTTTTCTGCAAGGCTAGAAGCCCCTCTTGACTTGTTCATTCTGCTATATCCTGAAATGAAGGGCCAAAGTTGTCCCGATGGTTCCCGAACTTAGTTCCTTAGGAAGTCTGAGATGCAAGAGACCATACTTAGTTGGCCACTGGTCTCCGTTGCCATTTTCCCGAGAAAAGGACAAGAATAGAAAGGGTGACTGAATAGAAACTCAGCAGCTTTCCCTCAGACTCACGGCCTAATTCTTCCCCTGCCCTTCTTGCGTGCAGGGACTCTAGAGAGGCCAGGAAGCCTGGCCTCACCTTGGCAGAATGGGAAATGTGCCCGCCACGGTTGTCCTTTGTCCAACCTGGCTCGTTTTCATTTTTACAGAAATCCTAAAGCCAGAAACTATTCACTGCAGGATATCTGATGAGTCTGCGTTTCTTTACTGCAAACACAAATATAAAACAAAAAAAACCCTGTTTCTAGTTGTGGTGTGGCTCAGCCCTAGCGCGCACCTTCCTGATTACTGTAAACGGGATGAAAAAAAGCCAGCGGAAGGTCAGGAGGTGGAGCAAGCAAGCGGTTGACAGGGAGTGAACGTGGAAAACACCATAGAGAGTAATAGGAAGTCAGGAGGATAGATAGAGAGGCACAGGAAGTGGGAGGGAGGGGCTTTCGGTTGGAAAGGCTTTTGAAATAGCCTGGGGAAGGAGAGCTTGGGATGCTGGCTGAGGGAGGTCAGCTGGGTGCTTCCTCTGCCTCTCTGAGGCAGCAGGCTTTTACCCAAGCATCTGGCTCCCGAGTCTTCATTGGTAAAATCAAATGATTGTGATTTTGTTAAAAACAACCCCAACACTGTTCTGGATTTTTTAAAAAACAACCTTTGCTTACTAAATATAATTTACAAACAGAAGATCCATTTTTGTTTGTTTCCTGTTCTTTTCTTTTTTTTTTTCAGTATACATTCTCTTGCTGCTTATTTCTTACCTCTTTTGCTCCCCAGTTCTCCACCTCTTGGCTTCTATTTATTTTTGGCCACACTATTTATTTTGAAAAATAATACCCCTCTTTTAATCAAAATATATTATAGGATCTATGACATCCGTAAGCTATCCAATATTGAGGTAATATTTGTTCATATTAACCCACTTACTCTCTCAGCAAATCATGAAGTGCCGAGATCAAAGTACCGTGTTATTCCCATGCTGCAGAGGAAACATTAAGTCCTAAAGGAGTTGAGTATCTATCCTGAGATGCAGAACTTTCAGTGGTGTAATCGGAATTTGGGCCGACAGGACCCCAGACCTTACTCAGGAGGGACGCAGAGCTGTGGACCACCTGCCACCCGTAGGAACTCATTCTCCTCACTTGTAGACTTGAAGGTCTCCTTTGCCTGTGGAACTCCTCATGGGAATATGACTTTCATTTGCCTTGTTTCTTCAGACACTGCCCTTCAAACTAGGTCTGATCCCAGAAGAAAGGCAGGAACTACAGGACAGAGGCTCCAGGAAAGAGGTCCTAGCCAGGAACCAGGAGATATCTGATGCCTGTCAGGATGGGGCCATCTTTGAGAAAATGTACCCACATCTCAAGGTCTGTTGAGGCATGAGCTACTGAGTTCTTGTGTTTAGCACATATAATTCCAGAAATTGCATTCTAAGCTTTGAGCCAGCCCAACTAGTCTTTTATTAAGAAGTTCTTGAGAGCACAGTGTTTTCCCAGATTTATCAACAGAGAGGGAAAATAAAAACAAAAAGCACCAGCCTTGTGGTGTGACTCAGAGGCCCTTCCCAGGAGGGTCTGGCTTCCCAGCATGAGAAGAGACAACAAGGGCTCCAGGTACAGAGTGGGTCCCAGAGACAGGACCTACCTGATGCCTGTTGGAGGGTGGATCCAATCAAGGACTGTCTGAGGCAAAGAACTGAGTTCTTGTGTTTAGCAGCAACCCAGAAAATGATTCTGAGCTTTGAGTCCCAACTACATAAGAAGTTCTGAGGAATGCAGTTTATCAACTAAAAACAACACTTTGTGGGTGACTAATGAGTCACCCAGAAGACGTCATGAGAAGAACAACAAAGGATGAAGGGATGGTAGAAGCCTTTTGTTGAAAAAAGGTGGATTAATTGATGGGGACATTAGTATCATAACCACAAAAATGAGTTTCTGTTTTTTCTTTCCCACCTTCATACCCATAAGAGGCTGACTTGGAAGAGGCTTAGAGTAGCAGTTGCCAGGATAAGGGGAGCGGTGGGGTTGGTGTGTGAGCGACTGGGCAGCTGTCAGGGCCCACATCAGCTGCCTGTCTCGGAGAAGAGAGTTCGCTGTGATCCTGTTGTGACATGCCCGCAGACAGAGAGCCTCAGGGTGGCGTACACAGCTCTGAAGGAAGCTGAACCAAGGCACACTAGCTCGCATAACTCGCCACCGGTTTAGCGTCAGCGCTGCACCAAGCTTTTTGCCTCAGGTTTTCCGTGTCTGGGGATGCAGCTGTGAGTGTATCGGAGACTTTAAAATCACATTTAAGAGTTGTTGAATTTAAAATCCTCCACACATTTCAGTTTCAAAGACCAGTAGAGCCATGGAAGGTAAAGGCACAATAGGGAACTGATCCAGGCAGTCCACGGGCACGGGCAGTTGGGGTTGAAGAGACACCCTTTAAAGCTAGCCAGCTTTCATATTAACTATTCTCTCTCTCTCTCTCTCTCTCCCTCTCTCTCTCTCTCCCCCCCTCTCTCCCCCTCCCTCCCTCCCTCCCTCTCTCCCTGTGTGTGTGTGTGTGTGTGTGTGTGTGTGTGTGTGTGTGTGTGTGCGTACATGGGTGAGCCTTGGTGTGCGTGTGGAGGTCAGAGGACAGCTTTTGAGGTCTGTCCATTCCTTCCACTGTGGTTCTGGGTGTTGAGCGCTGAAGGTCAGTCTTCCAGAACAAGCACCTTTACTCACAGAGTCACCTCATGGGCCCTCACAGTTTAAATGCTGTTCTTGCCATGCCTTGTCTCCGGTTCTTGCTCTCTGTCCATTCTCAGACAGGAAGTAGTAATATCCCATACCTCGCGCAACATCAAAAGCCTGGTATCATTAAAACAGACTTTGTCTGGAAGACACTTACATAGAACCAATCGTAGTATTGAATGAGGCTGTGCTATGTTCTAAATGGGATGCTTATGAAGGCCTATAAAAACCAGCACAGCTCCAGAGAAGACTCCGTAAGACTCACCATATTCTTATCGGCAAGTGAGCTGAGAGACAAAGGTGTTGGTTCCAGTCAAAGGTGGATTCCCTCTGTACCACCCTGGATATGTCCCTGTGCTTCGTTATCTCCAGTGACAGTGACCTTCTATCCCCGAGCAGTGGCCCTCCAATTTCTGGCAGCACTCAGTTCCAGACACGACAGATTTCCATGGGAAGTTACTCACGACACAGGGGTGAGTCAAGCTCAGTAAATGCTGACCCCTGTGGAAAATCCAGGTTCTGCATGAGCTCAGGAACAATCATTGTTGGCTGCCGTGGTCAGAAAACAGGTGATTGCCAAGACGTCTTTCTCTCTGCAAGGATACATGTTTTAGTCTTCAAAAATTCCAACTGTCAAAAACTAGTACATCACAGCTCTACATATACACACGGATGGTGGATGCACTGTGGAGTGGCTACGCTCAGCTCTTTAGCATCCGTCCCCTCTTATACTTCTTTTTGTGGTGAGAAGTTTTTAAATCTAAGTGTAATTTTCAGTAGATGACTCTGCCTGGCTAGTTTTTATTCCTCCTCCCATGCTCCCTCTCTCTCTCTCTCTCTCTCTCTCTCTCTCTCTCTCTGTGTGTGTGTGTGTGTGTGTATGCATTTGCATGTGTGTGTGTGCATGTGTGCACACTGCCCATAGAGGCCAAAGAGGTCATCAAATCCCTGAGGTTATGGGATTGACCTTGTTCCTGGGAACCAAACTCTGGTCCTCTGCACTCTTAACTGCAGAGCCATCTCTCCAGATGCTCGTCTTGTTCTTCTATCGTATCCACTGAGTTGTGAAGTCATTGTAAAGCAGTAAACTAGCATATATAGTAATAGGCGTCAAAATGGAGCTTTTGAGGAAAGTCTGCTGTGTTGATTCTCATCCCCCATCTCCTGTGACTTCCACCCACCTATTCTACCCCAGCTTAGTCAGGGTTTCCATGGCTGTGAGCAGACACCATGACTAAGGCAATTTTACAAAGGACAACGTTTAATTGGGGCTGGCTTACGGTTCAGAGGTTCAGTCCATTATCATCATGGCAGGAGCTTGGCCAGGTCCAGTGAGAGACACTGAGCTGAGAGTTCCGCATCTTGATCTGGCTGCAGCCAGGAAAGGTATGGCACCTCAGGAGGCTAGGAGGGCATCCTCTTTGTCCACCCATACTGTGAAACACTTCCTCCAAGGCCACACCTACTTCAATAAAGTCATATCTCCTAGAAGTGCCACTCCCTGGGCCAAGCATACTCATACCCTATAGCCTCCTTTCTGTGACCTCATTTATTTAAGTACAGATGGCGATTATAAGCCAGGTCCATAGGTGACGTGTGTGTGTGTGTGTGTGTGTTGTGCTCTTGTTGTCCGTCTGTCTGCTGATTGCCCTCTAGGCGGGTTCCACTGCCTTGTTCTGTGGATAGGGAAACAGTAAATTGATATATACAAGGATCTCTGTGACAGACGATCACTGTGGGATTTCAAACTAATGCCGTCATATAGGTAGTGTTTGCCTTAATCAGTAGAGCAGGCTGAGGCTCCAAAAGGCTGTATTATCTGTAAAAATATCTGAGGTCATACACGACGGAAAGGGAGTAAAACTCAAAGGCTGCGCTCTTCCCACCGTTGCCCCTGGTGTATCTGGTATCTACTCTGGCATCTATACCCCCTCCTCCACTCATCTGGATGAGTACAAATCTGTTAAAATATACCAGTCACATGCCATCCAAGGGGACTTCAGAAAAGCTGCCTTTTGCTAGCAGGAATGTGGGTGTTAATGACGTGTTAATTTAACATGCATCTTTTGACATACTGATTTGGGATGTAATGTTTGGTTGTTTGTTTTGTTCATGGGGAAAAAAAAATCTGTATTTAGGGGACTGAAATGTATACTAAATAAACCACTGTAGCTAAGGTGGTTTCAGAGGGACACGGTGTTTGGAAAAAGACTAAGAGAAAGTAAAGGAAACAAAACAGATACCTTTAAAGAAAAACAAACAAAGAAAGAAACAAACAGACCCAAAGCTGTGACCTTGGACTCTCTTCCAGGCCTTCTGCAAAACCTCGCTGGCCTTGGAACACTTGGATGTCTCCTACTGCACCCAGCTGACAGATGACATCATAAAAACTATAGCCATTTTCTGCACTCGAATTACATCCCTTCACATCGCTGGATGCCCAAAGGTACGCATGGCAGCGGGAGCATAGGCAAGTCGAAGGTCAGCACTGGCAGGATCTGCCACGCCTGGAGGAATCATTGGATGCGTTCGTTTTCTCACCTCCAAATCGGAACTAGCTCTAGGATTTTGTTTGTGCCAAAGTAGAGCTTATAAACATTCAAGATATTACCCTTGTGAAAATATGTTTTTTCGTCTTTTTCATTTGTTTGTTTTTGTTTTTTGAGACAGGGTTTCTCTGGGTAGCTCTGGCTGTCCTGAAACTCACTCTGTAGACCAGGCTGGTTTCCTGTGCTGGGCCACCACCCAGAATTATATGGAAATACAAGTTTGTGCCAGAGATTCATTTAATTCACCAATGAGCAGATCAGAAAAAAAAAAATCATAAAATCATGGCATAGAGCATTAGAAAGAACTGGAGAGGGACTGAAGAAAGAATGTTGGGTCTCAGGTTAGATCTAAAATTGGTTAATATCCTACGGGCCAGCACAGCCAGAACCTTGGCTTGGAGTTTCTGCAGGCATAATGTGCCTGTCTCCTGTACAGAAAGCCATGTAAGTGTTAACGCATAGCCTCACTGACTTTGTGCCTTAGTAAATAATAAACAGCACACGAAGCTAAGGTTTAACTCCCTAGGCATTTCCTCGGAGGGGCAGGTAGACAATGCCCCTGTGGTCTGCCGAAAGGTTATTTGGTCATCTCTGGTCTTAACTTTGAGCACATATGGTTTTCCTGAAAAAAAAAAATATGGGATGAAATGCCACGGAAGAAATAGCGCTCACTGTAAGCACTGAGCGCACCATCGCTTGCAGGGAGAAGCAAAGCGTCCACTGTCGTGACCAGCGCTGCAAGACACACGGCGCTGGCACTTAAATACTTTGTTTTCAGATCCTTTTTTCCTGTGTACAGGAAAGTCAGAAATGCAGAAGGTTTGTGTTTTGTCTTTTTAAAGGATAGAATAATATTTCAAAGTATAATGAACAGGAGGGACACAGGAGAGAGGAAACTGGGAACAACTTAGGTGACAGAGCCAGCGTGGGACCCCACGGCCCGGGAGAGAAAGCTGAGAACATCTGAACCACACAATAGGCTTTAAGCTTGGCTGTAGTATAGACTTTGGGGATGGTGTTAGGAGGGAACTACAGTCCTTTTGCAATTCTCTAGAGACGCCAGACCCGCTCTGTTCCACATCTCTGGGCAGGTCCCCACCCAAACCAGAAGCATGGACACACATTTTCTCAACCCTGACATTTCTGAAGTTCCAGGCAAGGCAGTCCTTTGCAGTGAGGAGGGAGGGTGTTCCTGTCATTGCTGAATAGCCACTAACACCCCTGCCCTCCAGGCACCAGGTTCCTAGCATCTGGGACCCTGTGTTTCCCATCTTGAAAACCAGAGCAGAGACAGCCCCACCCGGGGATCCATTCCATATATTTGTGGACGCCAAGAAGTGCATGCTGACAGGAGCCTGATCTAGCTGTCTCCTGAGAGTCTCTGCCAGAGCCTAACAAATACAGAGGTGAATGCTCGAAGCCAACCATTGAACTGAGAAAGGTGTCTCCAATGGAGGAGTTAGAGAAAGGACTGAAGAAGCTGAAGAGGTTTGTAACCCCCATAGGAAGAACAACAATATCAACCAACCAGACCCCACCGCCCCCAGAGCTCCTAGAGACTAAACCACCAACCAAAGAATACACCTGGAGGGATCCATGACCCAGCCACATATGTAGCAGAGGATGGCCTTGTCAGGCATCAATGAGAGGAGAGACCCTTGGTCCTGTGAAGGCTCAATGACCTCCCCCACCACATGCACACACACACACACACACACACACACACACACACACACACACACACACACACACTTCCCATGTAGGGGGAAAGCCAGGGGGGAAATAGGGGAAGGGGATAACATTTAAAATGTAAGTAAAGAAAATATCTAATTTTTAAAAAAAAGAGGAAGAAAAAAAAGGAAGAAAAAGAAAACCAAGAACGTCTTCAGACACTGCCAAATGTCCCCTGGAAAGCAAAATTGCCATTGTCTAGAGATAGTGAAGCAGAGGGTTTCTGTGCAGGGAAAGGTCACGCTTCACTGGGAGTTTGGGTACAAAAGTGAAATGGGGAACAAGGCCCCAGAATTTGGAGAGCAGACACTTTTCCCTCTCACCGGCATTCAGAATATGGCGGCCAGAACTTTCTTTCAGGCAGGAGATTAGACACCTCTTCTCTAAAGACCTTGCCAGCCCACAATGTAAGATTAAAAACTCCTGACAGGAGAGTGTTCTCCACACACCCTCCAAGATGACCCTTCACTCAGGTTTGGAGCGAGGCCTACACTATACACTTAGCTCCCACTCAGAGGCTAACATTCCACATGATAACCACGGTCAGGCCAGCATTCCCAGGTCAGCAAGGAAGTCTCTAAACAGAAGATTAAAAATGCAAACGTATTACCAGGGAGAACTTGGAGATGGCATAATATTCAGAAGGAAGAAAATATAAGCCATAAAAATGTATTCAAGTTGTTGTGCTGTGCACATCTACTGGCTTTTATTTGAACAGCATCACCCCAGTTCTCAGGGGCATCCTTGCTGGGCTATGAATTCAGATGCTTATACTGTTGGCTTGAGGGGTGGAGAATGAATCTGGAATTTCCCAAATCTTCCTCACTAATGCATCAGATAAAGAGGAGAATGAGGCAGGGGAAACGATCTGGCAAGCTAGAACAAAGTAAATCTAGAAAGTTTACAGTAAAAACTTTTTTTTTAAATATACAAGAGTCTTAACACTTAGCCCAGGCTAGGCAGGAATTTATGAGTAGACCAGGCTGGCCCTGAGCTAGATGCCATTCTCCTATCTCAGCCTTCTAGGTGCTGAGGTGACAGGTACGTATCACCATGCCTAGCTACAAGATTTGTTTTGATAATGAATTTGGTTAGAATGAGGGAAACTGGAAGTTTTTTCTGGTCCATGTCACATGACTCTGGAAGTGAGCCGTGTGTGTCAAGAAGCTCGTGCACCGGCTGCAGTGGCCACCTGACCATGAATGCTCACAGGAGCTCTCGCTTGCATGACTAGCAGCACAGCTCAGCGGGAACTACTCTGGTTATAGCACAGGGCAGATGGAGGGCTGGAGGACGGGACAGGCTCTCTAGTGGCTCTGCTAACAAAGGAAATCGGGAAGAAAGAGCATGATGGGAGGGCTCTAAGAGCACAGGGGAGAGAGAAACAGACAAGGGATTCTAGAGGAAAGAGAAAGGATTCGACACAGGTAAATTAACATTAAGTGTTCTTAACGTGAGGGGGAGGAAAGGGAAGTAAAGTCCTTCAGAACAATAACAGAAGGGCTTGGCTTGCCGGTCCAGATTACCAGTCAGGTGAGAGGTCACATGACTGTCCTGGTTCGGAAGAGGAAGGGGTACTTACTGGGTTATTCTGAAGAGCCGCCAACTTGCCTCACTTTGCCTACTTTATGAGGGACCACGGGTTAGGGTGTATCATCATTACAGCTGCGGTTTTCCAGAAGTCACTGGCGAATTCTGAATGTGTATATATTACTCCGATCTCGGGAAAGGTTTGCTTTTCCCAGCAGCCCCCTCGCCTCGAGGTCAGTCAGCAGTGCTGGGCCCTCGTGTCTACAGCACTGAAATGCCGACCGAGGAAAATGCCTCTGACACCAGGAAGAAAGTGGGTTGATATGGGCCCAATACCAAGACCTGAGCAGTGCTCTTAACAGGGTGACCCTCTTGTCACCTTCGATGGGCATGCGGTAGGATCATGGTGGCTTGAGGTAGATGTTAGTGACAATTATAAAGGAAGAATAAGGGAGAAGAAAGAAATCGATGGCAATAATGAAATACGTATACAATTTACCTCTGAGGGGAAAAAACTCAAGTAGGCGAGGGCTTAGAGAACACGTTTCTGTTGGGAGGTGTAGGCAACAAGAAGGAGATTCTCTGTATCCTAGTTACCAACTTGTCCGAGGCAGAATATACCCATCTACAGCACGGGGCAAGAAGTGTGATTTGCAGAGAGGTAGCAAAGGACAGACACAGTCGCCACTTCACAGAGCTGAGGAAAGCTGCCCCAGTGAACAAGTTCCCACTAGGCCTGCCCCTTACACTATAGTCAGGGGCTCCAGAAAACAGTATTCTGAGCCCCAGCTATGCACTTTGTGCCCCAAAGGGCAAATGACATGCTAAGATAAATTACTGAGGGGCATCCTGTTTGTAGGGGGACTGGCACAGGGTGCCCGATCAGTCCCCAGCTTAGAATGTCATACTCGGGGAGTCTAGGTACCCTTTCGAGCTAACAGTTGGGAAGGAGGAGGGAGCTGGATGACTGCAAAGCCACCAGGAGACAGCTGGCCATATGAGGACATCTGAGAAGGTGTGCTTTGCACAGGTCATAGCCCCTGTAGGTTTATGCCTTTGCACACTTGGTCCCCAGCTGGTGGTCTGTTCTAGAAAGTTACAGGATCTTTAGGAAGTGGAAGATTGGAGATTCTTCCAGTTTAGAGGTTTCCACAGGGTCCTATGTCAGTTCGAGGTTTTATAATGGTTATAGAGAAACGATCAATGGATTTTTTTTATCATAACTGACGTGTGATGTTGGCTGATGTATATAATATACATTATATATAATGTATGTATACATGTATATATAGTAATCTATAACATATACACAGTGTATATATAACGTGTATCACCTGTTACTATGCAACCAATCGCCCCCAAAATTGATGGCTTAGACAACTCACATTTTTTTTTAACTTTAAAAACATATTTATTTTTAGTTCTGCATATGTATGTGTGTCAGTGTTTGGTTGTGTGCACATGGGTGTACCCACAGAGGCCAGAGGTGTTGGATTCCCACTGGGGAGTTGCAGGCAGTGATAAGTAGCCCGGTATGGGTGTGGGGAACAAGACTCAGGTCCTGTGCGAGAGCAGTGCACACTCTCGACCCAGGACCTCTCTCCGGCTCAGACCGCTCTCATTGTGTTTACTCACAGTGCAGTGGACCAGCTGGTGTCAGGCGGGGGGCCCTTCTACTGGACGCTGAGCTAGGGATGTCCATGTCGCTGTGACCGTCTGCTAGCTCCACTCGAAGCTGGCTGGTATAGGGGTCCTCAGCTGAGAAGAGTTCTTTAGTTGGACATGGCACTGTCCTCCCACAGGCTCTCCGAGCGGCTGGTAGGCCAGCAGCACACTCCGAGAGAGCAGGAGGTTAGGCAGACCACGATTGCGTTGTGTTTTGAAACCTTTTTTTTTTTTTTTTTCAAATTTCCCGGAACCTAATTAAGACACGCTGTAGGATGTCAGAAGTAGTTATGCTTTCAGGTGACACGTTGCTAATGGTGTCTCCTTTGCTAATGTTTAAAGTAGTGTGCTTATATTTCTTCTAAGATAGGAAGTAACTTCATTTTAAAGAAACCAAAAACAGTTTCCCAGAGACTCAAAGGAAGTCGTGCTGGGAGTAACAGTCTGTCCAGTGGGCCAAGGCTAGCATCTCGTATCTGAGTCAGGAATATCGCCAACTCAACTCTGTCTCCAGCTTCCAGCCCTTGAGTCATAAACCCCACCCCCAGACATTACCTCCCTGTTGAACACATGGGTTTCCAAACCACAGATGAGGGCTCCTTTCAGGTCTCTGTGCAAACCCTCCCCCTCTGAGCTCCACCTGCCTGGACGGTCCCCTCACTTCGGTGTCCCTCTGTAATGCTGAAGGATTCTGTTTCCAATGACACCAGATCCCCAGAGACTTGATTATCACCGCAGGGATGTCTGAGGAAGTTTCCTGAGAGCCAGTTACAATTCTGAGCCTTAGTCCCAAGCATGTTCTGGAACCAGGGAATGCCTAGACAATGACAGCATCCACTTTCTAATACTTAAAAAGTCTACATTTCAAACCAAAGGGCTTTTCTGCATAATTCTCTTGACTTTATGTTAAAAAACAATGAGCTAAGTAAGCCCCATAGTATACGTTTTTTTTTTTTTTTTTTTTTTTTTTTTTTTTTAAGAGCTCATATATATAAAGTAGGAAATTAAATCCAGTCGGAAAAATTCCTCTAGGGAGAGTAATTTAGCTTACTCTGCAGCAAATTTCAGTTCAGCCATAAATCAAAAGCCAGACCCCAAGTCAGTGAAATAAACTAGAAATGAAGTTGAATTAACTCTCCAGGACAGCTGGACAGACAGCTAGAAGCCTGGCCAAGATTTGTCTGAGTGAGACTTGCCCTTCTTCTCACCCTCACGCTGTACACTGACTGCTCTCTGTCCAGAACCGGGGCACTCATTCTTGTACATGACCTACCACAGATGTCCAGACCCTTCTCATGGTAATCTGATCCCACGTGGAGACCATCCCATATATATATTTCTGTAGCATATAATGGTTTCCCAAACTGGCAAAGTTTTCAGAGGATTTATTTATTTATTTATTTTTCCGGAGCTGGGGACCGAACCCAGGGCCTTGCGCTTGCTAGGCAAGCACTCTACCACTGAGCTAAATCCCCAACCCCGTTTCAGAGGATTTCAAGCACAGGCAGCCTGGTTGCTGTAGCATTTCCTAAGTTCCTCATAAGGACCCAACAGGTATTAATTACTAAAGAAAATCCAACAGTGCTTCTCATCCAAACCGGAGGATGCTTGAGTAAAGAACAATGACGACGAAAATCATGAATCTGCTTAGTGTCACTTGAAGCATGTATTTCACTCTTGCGATCTTATTTAGAAGTAGTTAAACCACAAACGTGGCTTATCATGGAACAAACTCAGTGAAAGAAGATCTACCAGGACCCTGATTTGTTTGCTACAGCCAGAATGCTTGCCCCCTCCCCTGACACTGCCCACCAGTGTTTAAGCCCCAACTAATCCATGCAACAGTGTCCTGAAGTGGGGCCTTTGGGAGGTGAACAGAATAGAAGAGGTCATGGAAGGGAAGCTGCTATTATGGGTTATGTCTTTATAAGAAGAGGCAGAGTCGGGAGTTCTCCATGCCACTTTGTCTACAGTATGAGGCAGACATTTGCAAACCTGTACTTTACCAGACACCGTATGTGCAGCCATTTTGATTTTAGTCTTGGATTTCCCAGGCTTCAGAACTGTAAGAAATAAGTACTTGGTTTGAGCCATGGAGTCTATCATGTTTTATTACAGCACCCTGAATAAGACAGTGCCCTCCTGGAGGACAGAGCTGCTCAGTAACTGCTTCTTGCTTTGCCTGTGCTCAGATCACCGATGGAGGAATGGAGATATTATCGGCAAGGTGCCATTATCTGCACATTTTGGACATCTCTGGCTGTGTCCAACTCACAGACCAGATCCTCCAGGACCTTCAAATAGGCTGCAAACAACTCCGGATCCTCAAGATGCAATTCTGCAAGTCCATCTCCTTGTAAGTAGGCAGCTGGGTATAATAGGGCTGTGGGCATGCTCGGGCGGGGGGGTGTTGGCATGAGGCTGCACCATTTGCAATACCCAGTTTATATTCTGACTAATTAAAACCAGTATTCTCAGTGGAACCAAGTGACCCCTTCTAAAATTAACGCCATGATTTTACAGTCCTTCTACAGAGGCCTTTAATCTCAGCCCCTTCCTCTCTGTGACCAAGCAGGTGCCTAAAGTTAATTCTGCTCCTTATCACTTAGCTTTAGATCTGCTGCTGAAATGTAGTGCACGTGGTTCATCTCCCCAAGGCTTAAGAAAACAGTGACATCAGCCCCCTCAGCCCAGACTGGATGACCTTGTGACTTATGGGTGGTGGGCTTGGGTTTCCTCCCAGTGTGGAAGCCTCCCTACCTGCTATTTGGTCTCCAGACCAAATATTCTCACTGAAGCTGCCAGTAGGTAGAATAGTGAGAGCTGGGATGAGGGACCCAGATCCAAAACATGAGCAAATCCAGAAGTATGTGTCCCGCCATTCATTTCCTATGGCTGTGGGAAAAGCTTGGGCTACTGTCACTCTCTTCTGTGACTCTGCATCCCACAAGCAGTGCCTGTACCTGGCTCATTCCCCTTCTCTGTACTGAGTCAGCAGAACGTCTTATTTTCCTTAGGATCCTGCTATTTGCTAAGTTTTTAATACCACAATTTTTATAGAACCCTGTGTGACGAGTTGGATCAAATGCATTGCATAACGCACTCATGGCAATTCTCACAGAATCTAAAACCTAAAACCGTTAGTGAGCACTGAAGCTTGTCTGGCCTTGTAGCTGACTGAGGAACCGTACTGCACAACCCGCCACACATCTCCACAACCCGCCACACATCTCCACAACCCGCCACACATCTCCACAACCCGCCACACATCTCCACAACCCGCCACACATCTCCAAACCTAGCAATGAACATTTAGCTTCACAGCAACTCTCCTCAAGTCTCTAAAACCTGTGCTTTTCAGAAACCACAGGTGACATAGAATCTGGTTAGCTTTCAAGTCCTTTGCTCACCAAACAGGCATTTCCTTTCCCTGTACATCAAGGACACTGCCGCCTCTGACTGTAATGTCCTTGTATCAAAGTCAGTGTCAGCAGCCCTGGCAATGGGGATCTCCTCTACTTACTTAGTGAAGTTATTCTTAGGTGTTCTCTCTCTCTCTCTCCCTTCCCCGTGTGTGTATATACATATATGTGGCTTTTTTCAGTTATCGTGAATGAGATTCTTCCCTAATTTTTTTCTTATGGTATTGGAATAGTAAAAAACAAAAAAACAACAACAAAAAAAAAAAAAAAAAAAAAAACTACTTGGTTTTTGGATGTTGCTTTTTTTTTTAATAACTGAATACTGAAAGTGTTTATCAGATGTAGGAGGTTTTAAGAAGAGTCTTTAATGTGTTTTAGTGTGTGATCATACAGTCTACAGTTAATTTGTATTACTATCTTTTTTTTTCTTGCTTTACTGCTTTGGCTAAGAATATAATCATGATATTGAATAAGAATGAGGAGAGTGCATACTCTGGTCTCATTTCTGACTTTAGAAGAAATGCCTTCCCCCTCTTAGCGTGTTTGCTAGAGGTGGCCATGTATGTCCTTATTTTGGTGAGCTATGCCCCTCCGCGTCCCTGGTTGGTTATGACTCTTGAATGTACTCCAGCATTGCTGAGGGCCTTTGCATCTCTGCTCATTGAGGGAGAACAAGCAAGCACATATGCTTGGTGCACATGTATGTATGTGTGTGTTCTTTGCTTCCTTATTTCTTCCTAAGGAAGACTAATGATAGTTTTAATCATTTGGTCATGGACATCTTTGAGCCACAACCTTCCAAGAAAAAATATATACTGAAGAGAGAACTAAATGGGGTCTTAGAAAGTTCATGGGCCTCCGTGGAGTTCATTCCTACCTCCACGTGGGTCTGTGAACTCTGGTGAAGAGCTCCTTTCTGACACACCAACCTTCACAAGGTGGGTAGATCAAGTTATTCCTTCATCAAACTGGAGTCACACCAGGCTGAGTGCTTACTCAAAAGCATGAGAAACTCGAACTCCTCACCCAGTCAATCGCCTGTAAGGCCTGAGTCGGCTAAACTCAGATACTTGTGCCCAGGGGACCTGATGGTCAGCACGATTCTCCAGCTTCCCCTCAAAGCCAGTGAAGGTCTGCAGTGAGTGAGACTAGTTCTGAATCCCAAATTCAGCCCGGTTTGAAAGCTGTAGAAATTACCTCTGCATATCCATGATGCTGAGCTCTGTCATTGCAGGACTGCCGCTCAGAAAATGTCCTCTGTGGTCCAGCAGCAGGAATACAGCTCTGAGAGCCCTCCAAGTTGGTTTGGCTATGACTCCGAAGGCAACCCTCTTGAAGAAACCCATACCAAAGCTAAAACTTACTCAGAAATGACCGTCAAAGAGTCACCCAGCAGTGAAGAAGAAACTCCAAACTCCAAACACCACTAGGAGAACAAAACATCCAGAACCAACAATTTCCCTTCATTTGATGTAAATATTGTTAGTTGCTGGTTCTCAATAACAATGCCAAAAAGCAGCACCCCTCTGCTTCTTATTTCAACTGCAAATGTCACCTTCATGTAAATTAAGATTACAAAGAGAACCTGATCAAGTTACCTTTAAAGATCTATTTATTTAATGTGTGTGTGTGTGTGTGTGTGTGTGTGTGTGTGTGTGTATGTGCATGCGTGTAGGAGCCAATAAAAGCCAGATGAGGTATCAGATGACCTGATGACTTTTCAGTGACCTTTAGCCACTAAGCCATCTCTCCAGCTCCTGAGGTGAGCTGATCAGATCCAAGTTACAATGTAGGAAACAGCTTCTCGGCTTTTTTTTTTTTCCCCCAGAGCTGGGGACCGAACCCAGGGCCTTGCGCTTGCTAGGCAAGCACTCTACCACTGAGCTAAATCCCCAACCCCTGGCTTTTGTTTTTTTAACAAGTAGAAATTGCTCTCCAGACAAGGAAAAGAAAACAGAAACAGTGGTGGAAATCAGCCACATCTTGCGTCAAGGTGCCAACTCTGAGGGTCTGTAAAGCTTTAGTATAAATGACAGAAACAGTTTTAAAGGTAAGCAGCAGCTTTCTTGTAATTTCCAGACATTTGACGATAAGGGCGAACTGAAAGACAGCTTTAGAGTCAGCACTCACAGATGTCAGCGAAGAGAAACAAGAACAACGTGGCCAAGGGCACTCCTGGGACATCTCAGGCTTCTTATCACTGGAATACACAGGGATTTTAACTACGAAATGGCAGGAAGACCAGAACCAAGCACCCTTCAATTTTCTTCTTTGAAGAACTGGCCTTTAATTTCATGTTTAAAAACTAACTTAATATGCTTTTATCATGGGCTTTCCCATTTTTCGGTAAACTACTTTTGCAATCTAGGGTCTGGTGCTGACAGACCAGGAGAGCACAGCTGCTTTCCAGCTGCCACGCGCAAGCTGTGACAGTGACAGGAAGCCTTTTGCCCAGTTCCTCAGGTACTTACCTCTTAAGTGCCTTTAACTTCTTTGACTACAAATTGAAAATAAAGTTAAAAAATTTAAAAGATATTAAAACATGTTTTAGAAGCCTCTACCCACACTACTGGGTATTCTGCATCAGGTACATGCTTTTCAATAACTTTCCTCCTCCCTTTTGAATGTTTTTTAAATCAGTGGTACAAAGGCTTATGGGAATGGACAGCAAGCGAATCTGTGAAACAGCCAAGTTTTAAGGTCTGCCTGCGCCAAGGACTCGAGCTGACTGCGGTGGGAGTGTGACTTCTAACTAAACTTGGAGATTTGTGGCAGCTGCACGAAAGCTGGCTCCAGGAGTCTGACCCGAGTGTTTCCTGTGCACAGCTAGGGAAACATGAAAGCGGCAGCTGGCTTCTCACGGACTGCCATCTGCAGGGGAGGAGAGGCCTCGGGAAAACATGCCCTGCTACACTGTGGAGAAAGCCAGCAGTGGCTTCACGGTCAGACTTGTAATGTCTTTTGAAAACCGAGAATGAGAGGCCGGTTCACTCACCGCAGGAGGCAAACTTCAGACCACAGCAATGGAAGGGAAGGGGTGGACAATCAGGAAACCAACTATGCAAGGAGGCGTAATTGTGAGCATTTTTAGCTGAATTCTAACTCACGATCTTTTGGGTAATTTTGGCTACTTTTATCAACTTTATTTTTGGTCATGAAAATGTTTTTCTAATTGCCGGAGTGAAAAGAATTATAAAAACTGCCTCACTGCTTCCTTGGCTTAACACACACACACCACACAAAATATCCCTGCATATGAGACATTCAGTCTGATATAAATTCTGACTTCATTAGGAGTGAATTCTAAGGGGACAGTGACCAACCAAACACAGCTGACTTTTTATTTCACAAATTAGAAAGGATAAACAGAGATGGAATATTAATACAAGGAGATTATAATATTTAGAAAAGTTTATTTAATATCAGTGTTTAATCATTGATTTATCTAAATCAAAATACACAACCCAACCAACTGGTCTGCTCAATACAGCAGTTTGTCCTGTTACAGTTGACATTTCTAAAGAAACGGACTCCATGAAGTGAGTCTGTAAAGCACCTTTGTCCAAGGGCACTGCATTTTCACTCTGCAGCCCACAGAGTAATGATTCTTCCCATTGTAACCACGGAGCTGCACTAAAACCAGTGGCAAGTGCTCTACCTACAGAAGGGTTTAACCACAAGCCGAAGACAGGGGTGCCACAGGAGGGACACACTGAGAGGAAACCTGTCATGTGGGGGTTACAATACCCAGAATTCTAAGGTGTACCCAGAATTCTAAGGTGACTCCAATGACCGCCACCTTTTCATGACCATCTCAAGTAGGAGCTGTGAATACAATGGGATATTCTCATAAACATGTTAAATATCTTGGCCAACAGAGATTTTTACAGCTTACAAGCCAGACATTCAGAGTGTCAGAGGACGACTCTGTGCTTTGCCTGCAGAGGGACCATACAAGGAAGGAGATGGACATGGGGTTGTCTTTAGAGGATGAGGATGGAATGATATCATCCAGGTATAAGAAATTTGATGTTTCCTGTTACGTGAATGAACTTGGAAGATTTCTCCACACAGCCCTCAGAGAATATCCTCAGCCTGGACAACACTTATTCCAGCCACGTGATACAATGAGCAGGCCCACAGCATCACCCACTACAATCAGGTGAGCAATGTGCTATCTGAAGTTATTAAATGTGTGGTAGAACTTGCCCCATCCAAGGTTCTGCTTTTTATTTCTTCAGTAAGTTTTAAGTTGTGTGTCCTGTGAAGTAGTGTGAGAGAACCTTAGGCTGTTGCATTTGGGCTGTGAGGCATTCTTTGCCCAGCATGTGCATGCTGTGTGTGCACAGTCTGTTAGTCACTCAGTAACTACTGAGGCCATCCAACTGTTGCAGTAGCCATGCAGTACCAGGGTTCAAGAAGTCCTTATCTTAGAAATGGCCCTAAAGCAAGTGCTTTAGGAAAATGGTAAAAGTTCTCAAACTTAGTAAGCAAGACAAAAACAAAACAAAAACAAAAAACCCCAATCCCATCTGCTGAGGCTGTTAGGCCCTACAGTCAGGGTGAACACATGAACTTGTAAAGAAGATAAAGAAAGACATCTATGTTTTGATATTGGAACTAAAATGGTAAGGGCTTTGGCCAGAGTAAAGAACTGCTCAGTCATATAGAAAAGGCATTCAGCTGTCACATGTGTTTATATGAAAAGTAAAAGAAGCCCGCAGTATCCAGAGTTGGTACTGTACACTGTGGTTTGGGTGTCACTGGAGGTCTTAAGGCGTATCTTGGGACAGAACAATGGAGTGTGGACAGCAGAATTAAGTACACATCTGGCAGAAGCCACCTGAGACCATTCACCGGTCCTCTCTGGTAATGCTGCAGCGCTGTTGTTTCTCACGGCTATAGGGACACTGGCACTGGCTTGTTGTCCACTTCAAACAGCAAACACCCCAAAAACACTCTCAGTTTGGCAGTTTCAGGGACTGGAACCAGCTCTGGTGTTGAAAGCGGACAGTGCCTTTGGGGGCAATGGCATTTATCCATCTCTCACACTTGCTTCCTTGATTCATGAGTCCTGAAATACAAGATCGCAGCAAGTTCAGGTTACTTGCCAAGAACACTGGTTAACTCCTCTGGTCTTACTGGTGCATGTCAAAAGCCAGACATGGCTAAGAAAGAGGTCTTGGTGAAAAGGGTTTGAGTTGGAAAAGCTGCAAAGATGTTATATAGTTTTGTTCCTTTTCTTTTGCTTGAGATAAAGCCATGATATTTGTACTGTTTTTAAAGTAGTTTAAAAAAGAGAATTCTACTAATGCATAATTAAGCTCCTTGTTTATCTGAGGTACACAATACAGTCAGCTTGCCAAGTGTAGAAGTCTGGGAAGTCAACTTCCCAGTCAAGATAGTGAGCACATCAACCCATCCCACACTTCCTCCCACACCGTGGTCTGTGATCTTTCATGTGCCCTCCATCCTCCAGAGACCTATGCGTTAAAGGCTTTATCACCCACTGCACTATGGGAAGGGTGGAAACTTTGGGAAGTGGGTTCAGTGGCAGGCCTTTTGGCCACTGGAAATGCACCCTTGAGGTGGGCAATGAGGTCCCAGCCCCGCTGCATTTTCCTTTCACTTTGTAGCCCTGAGGTGAGCAGCTATAGTGTGTCAGTGTCACTTGTCCCTTGCTATGATGTGCTGCAGCTTCAGCGCAGGGCCCAAAAGCCTGCACATCAGAGACTGGCGCTCCCCAAACCGTGAGCCCCAGTGTTTTCACTGTACGTGGATTAGCTCAGACAGCTGTTTCAGTAACAGAAAGAAGACTGACACATTTCCCCTGTCTGTCATCTCTCCTCACCCCACGATCTCACGGCCACTGGTCTGCTCTGTCACGGTGGATCGTTTGCACTTCCTAAAACTTCACATACATGGAATTGTACTTTCAAACATGTCTTTTTTTCAACATAATCATTTTGAGGCAGTATCATTTTGCACATTGTTCCTGGTCGTTTCCCTCTGGCAACTCATCAATACTGGTTGAGTGTTCACAGTAGGATCCACAGAGCTTGTGGGAAAGCTCCTCCCCTAACGTCCACTGTCCCTGGTGCCTCAGCTTAGTCTCTTCACTCTGGGGTTCTGCTGGTTCTGCGTTGCTCTCCTGGCCCTGAACCTGCAGTGTGTGGTGGCCATAGGCCAGGCCCTTTTCTTCTCACGTCAGTGCAGTTCTTACACTGCCTCTGCTATCAAGGCATCAGGGCAGCCTGCCTCCTGAGATCCACTGCAGTTTTCACAACCCAACTTTCAAATAAACATGGAGGAAAGATGAGAATCCTTAACTCTTTGTTTGTTGAACACCATTTCGCACTGGTAAGAAAGCATCAACAACAGGAGGAAGTCCTGGAGAGCTGGACCTTTTCCTTCATGCTCAGCTCTCATCGCTACCTCAGTCCGTGTGGATTTATCCTCTGGAGTGGGAAGCTGGCCTACCCATGTCCTGCAGCAGGTGAAGCAAGAACACCAGGCTGCTGCTGGTTACAAACACACACGGGTGAGTGATTTCAGCTCAGCCTCTGTACTCAAAGGCAAGGAAATTTACAAACTTCCATTAGTTTGTAACTGTCCTGTCTCTGCACAAAAGAGAAGTTAGGGGACAGCTCTGAACCATAGCATGGGAGACGACCTTCTGTCTCTAAGGCACTGAGATCAACAACTAATAAATGGGACCTCATGAAGCTGGAAAGCTTCTGCACAGCAAAGGACAAAGTAGCGGCCTACAGAATGGGAAAACATTTTTACCAACTACACATTTGATAGAGGGCTAATATCAAAATATATAAAGAACTAATACAACTAAATATCAAGAAAACAATCCAATTTTTTTTTAAAAAAGCAAGATACAGATCTAATCAGAATTCTCAAAAGAGGAGACTCGAATAGTCGAGAACAAGGCAATGTTCAACATTCTTAGTCATCAAGGAAATGCAAATGAAATAAACCAAGATTTCATTTTAGAGTTGTTGGAATGGCTAAGATCAGTAACACAAGTGACAGCTCAAGCTGGTTAGGATTACAGTAAGTGAACCACTGATCTGTTGCCGATGGAGGGCAAACTTGGTTCCTCAGAAAGATGCAATTAGCTACCTCACGAGACAGCTACACCATTCTTAGACATATACCCAAAGGACACTTCATTCTGCCACAGAAACACTCTCTCAGCCATGTTCACTGCTACTCTATTTATTTATAATAACCAGAAATTGGAAACAACCTAGATGTCCCTCGACAGAAGTGTGGGTAAAGTACAGGTACTACAGCTTCACAATGGAGTATTATTTAGCTGTTTAAAAAGAAAAAAAGGAAGAAATTCACAGGTAAATAGATGGACCTAGAAAAAGCATCATCCCAGTGAGGTAATTCAGACCCAGAAAGACAAATATGGTGTGCGTATTCTTACATGTGGGTAGTTGCTGTTATGTCAGTGACAGCGAAGCTATGGTCCACAGAGCCACAGAGACTGGTTACCAGGGACAAGGTGGGACAGACAGATTTTGTAGGACGAGGAAACAGAATAGGTAGTTATGTATAGACAGGGAGAGGGCTGGAACCAGGAGGATCAGGTAGGAAGTGGAGACAAGTGAGAGGAGGTAGAGGACGCAGAGAACAGTGCTAAAAGTAGGGGCTTAGGAGGGGTAAAACAGAAACTGCCCAGGAGAAGCTGCCAAGAAGATACACACATGTGACGGCCATTTAAATGTTATTGCTAAAAAATGGGGGAGACAGATCCCCAACTGAATATCTCTTGTCACCAACTGAAGCTTCCAATATCTGAATTGGAGTACATCTCATTGAGTTGTTGGCCAAAGGTCCTAGGGGAATCCCCAAACAATGCAGGCTGTTGTCAAGACTACAGGCTGCTCTCCACAGTCTGACGGCAAGGCCCGACTGCTGACGGGCACAGCTACACAGCTCACCCAGTGGAGGAAGTCAGCTGCTGCCTACATAAAGCCTTCACGCCTCTTCTAGAGTCTTTGGCACAGGAAGGTACTCTGCACACTACCAAAGGAGGTACGTACACACCAACCCAGCCACCAACCTTTGATCTACAATGGTGTCCTGCCTGCAGGATATGCTGGTGCAGTGGTGGCTTAAGGATCAGGCCCTGTTCCATGGGACAGAACACAGGACACTGAGTAACCAAGAACCTGAAACTAGATAGGTTCAGGGATGTGGAGAAAACCAAATACTATGGTTTAAAAACAAACAAAAAATAGCAATAAAATGACTCCTAATGACATTCTGCTGCACTCACAGATCAGTCCCTTGCTCAGCCATCGTCAGAGAAAGCTTCATCCTGTAGCAGAAGGGAACAATACCGACTCACCACCAGACATCAGGCAGAGAGCGAAAGACTTGGAACACTCAGCCCTGAACGCAATGTTTCCATCAAATCTCTCCCCTCAGGGCTCAGTGGAAGAAAGAGCAGAGTGTAAGAATCCGAGGGGATGGGGACACCAAGGGAACAAGGCCCTGTAAGTCCCCATGAGCAAAGCTCCTATGAACTCACAGAGACCGAGGCAGCATGCACACGGCTTGCAAGGGTCTACACAATGTCCTCTGTGTATATATATTATGGCTTCCAGGTTAGTGTTTTTATGGAATTCCTGAACATAAGAAAGAGTAGGTCTCTGGTTCTTGTGGCTTCTAATGGGTCTTTGTGTCATCTGTTGTCCAATGCTGATGCTATTTTATACTTTATTTTATTATTGTTTCTTAGAACCCTGTTTGTTTGCTAAGAGACGGGAAGTAGATCTGGATGGGAGGGGGGTTAGGGGGAAGGAAAGTTGTAATCAGGATATATTATGTGAGGAAAAAAGGAAACAAACAAACGAGAACCACAAATGACATGAAAGGCTAAGACAGTGAGTTCCCCCAAATCCCATCACTTAGTAGAGATGCTCTCCAGTGAGAATAATCTAGATGGATGCAACTTAATGGGATCGTCAATAGATGCCTGAATGATGCCCAAGAGAACACAAATGTACCTAATGAAAAAGGAAAGAAAATGTAGGATTTGAAATCTGAATTCAGGAAGGAAATACTCAGGACAATGCAGGCAGAAATGAAGATGAACTGAAAAACTCATTAACCCAATTTGAAAATGCAGGGCAAGCCTTACAAACAGAATGGACCAAGCAGAAAGAGAGTAGCAGGGCTTGAAGACACAGTAGAGGAAGGAGACCACACAGACAGGCATAGGAACAATAAACTAAACATCCACGGAGGGCACATGCAGGGACTACGGGGCATCAGGAAAAGACCAAAGCTTTAAATGATAGGCAGAGATGAAGGAGAGCAGGACTCAGTGTCACACAGATACAAGCAGCAGGCAGCACTCAGACAGGACCAGAAAATAAACTCCGCATTGCACAGCACAGCACAGCACAGCACACACAGCACAGCACACACAGCACAGCATAGCACAGCACACACAGCATAGCACAGCTCAGCACAGCACACAGAGCACAGCACACACAGCATAGCACACACAGCACAGCACACACAGCATAGCACACACAGCACACACAGCACAGCACACACAGCACACACAGCACAGCACAGCACACACAGCACAGCACACACAGCATAGCACACACAGCACAGCACAGCACAGCACACACAGCACAGCACAGCACAGCACACACAGCACAGCACAGCACAGCACAGCACACACAGCACAGCACAGCACAGCACACACAGCATAGCATAGCACAGCACAGCACAGCACAGCACACACAGCATAGCACACACAGCACAAACACAGCAGCAATAAGCACACACAGCAATAACACAGCACACACAGCACAGCACAGCACACACAGCACAGCCCACACAGCACAGCACACACAGCACAGCACAGCACACGCAGCACACACAGCACACACAGCCACATCACACACAACACAGCACAGCACACCACCCACAGCACACACAGCACAACACACAGCATAGCACAGCACAGCACAGCAAACACAGCACAGCACACACAGCACAGCACAGCACAGCACACACAGCACAGCACACACAGCACAGCACAGCACAGCACAGCACACACAGCATAGCACAGCACAGCACACACAGCATAGCACACACAGCACAACACACACAGCATAGCACAGCACAGCACACACAGCACAGCACACACAGCATAGCACATGTTATTGCACACACACACAGCATTGCACAGCACACACAGCAGCACACACAGCATAGCACACACACACAGCACACACAGCATAAGCACACACAGCACAGCAACAGCACATAACAGCACAGTTACCAAAGCTTTTCAGCACACACAGCACAGCACACACAGCACACACAGCACAGCACACACACAGCACACACACAGCACAGCACACAGCACAGCACACACAGCAGCACACACAGCACAGCACAGCACAGCACACACAGCACAGCACACACAGCACACACAGCACAGCACACACAGCACACACACACAGCACACACACACAGCACAGCACACACAGCACACACAGCACAGCACACACAGCACAGCACAGCACAGCACACACAGCACAGCACACACAGCACACAAAGCACAGCACAGCACACACAGCATAGCACACACAGCACAGCACACACACACAGCACACACACACAGCACAGCACACACAGCACAGCACACACAGCATAGCACACACAGCACAGCACACACAGCACACACACACAGCACACACAGCACAGCACACACAGCACAGCACACACAGCACAGCATAGCACAGCACACACAGCACAGCACACACAGCACAGCACAGCACAGCACAGCACAGTGAAAACACCTGGCACACACAGCAAAGAGTACAGAAAGCTGCAAAAAGAATACAAGTCACACACAATGGAAAACCTGCCTACATCACTGGGTCCAGGAGAGCTGTCTGCCATAGTCAAGAAGGAGAAACTTGACAGATTTAAACAGGCTGAAGAATTCGTGCCCACCAAACTAGGCCTACTTTGAGAATACTGGAGATGGTATTACTTTGCATTAAAGAGAGAAATAAGTATAGCCAAGAGACTCCAGAAAGAAAACAAATGAAGCTCGGATTACATAGCTGGGAACACAAACAGGAAGCAAAGCAGTAAAATGACTACAGTGAACACATACCTTTCAATAATAACAGTGAACACTAATGGCCTCAACGCTCCAAAAGATCCAGGTGGACAGAACTAAAATCCATCTTTTTGTTGTCCACAAGAAATTCAGCTTTCAATATAAATACTTAGAATGACAGGATCTCAAAAGTATTATAAACAAATGGGACCAGGAAGCAAACAAGTGTCACTATCCTAAGTATGAAAAGACTGCAAACCAAAGGTAATCACAGGACATCAAGAGGACACTTCAGGTCAACCAAGGGAACAGTTAACCAAGAAGCCATTAAAATACCAAATACATACGCACCAAACATGGCGCACCCACTTACTGGAGTTACAGGAACAGACTAAGTAAACTCAGTAGGTCATTTCAGTACCCCACTTTCACCAATAAATAGGTCATATGGGAAAAAATAATAAACAGTAATGTGAGAATTAAATGACATTATACACCAGACAGACACCTAACAGATCTGCAGAAAATTCTATTCAAATGCCAAAGTATATACATTCTACACAGCAGCCCATCGAAGCTTAAAACATCCTGAGACAAAACCCAAATCTTAGTAAAATGAGAAAACTGAAATAATTCCATGTATTTTATGTGGCCACAATGGAACAAAGTTTAAAATCAACAGCAAGCAATTTTCTAATAATTACATAAACTTGGGGAGATTAAACACATTACTGAATGACAAACGAGTAACTAAGAAAGAAAAACATTCCTGGAACTAAATGGAGATGAAAACACAGCGATAAAACCTCTGGGAAAACATTAAAAGCAGTTGTTAAAAAGGAGCCATTTCTAACTCTCACCTCCTACATTGAAAATCCAGAACACAAATAAATGACTTAATGATGAAACTCAGAAATTTGGGAAAAGAACAAACCAAACCCAAATCCAATAGATGCCAGGAAAAAATAAATGTAGGGCAGAAATGAATGAGGTAGGACCACACAACACAAAGAATCAATGCTCTTTGAAAAAATAAAATTGGCAGCCGTTTGGCCAAACTAACCAAAAGAAAAAGATAACCCACGTTAACGGAATCAGAAACAAGCAGGCAAACAGTACCACAGATACAAAGAAGTTCAGAATGTTCTAAGGGAATACTCATACTCCGGAAAGTTAGAAAACGTAAGCTAACTGGACGAATGTCTGTACTGATCCACATCATCAAGGATAAACCAAGGAGAGGTCTTCAACAGACCCATAAAGTCCTCAACATAAAGAACCCCAAGTCCAGACGGATGCACAGCCAAACCAGAATTTCAAAGAACTACAACCAATACTTGTTAGATTATTTAAAGAAACAAAAACAGAAGAAATACTTCCAAACTCCTTCTCTAAAGCCAATTAAATTACTCTACTATCTAAACCAGATAAAGCACTACAAAAAAGAGAACAACTCAGACCAATGTCCCTAAGGAACGCAGACACAAAAATCCCCACAATAACACCTGCAAATTTAATACAGGCGAACTGTATCCTGGGCATATAGGGATGGTTCAGCAAAGTTAAGTCAATAAGTGTAATGAATCATATAGAGGACTGAAAGCCAAAAATCACATGATTATGTCTACAGATATAGAGGCGTCTTGACAAAATGCTAGCCTCTGGGATGCTAATCTAATAACTCTGAACACTGTGGTCTTTGGAAGCTTGTCCCAGCCCCTTAGCTCAGAGCCGGCCAGGCTCTGCAGCAGCTGCCCCTCCCAACTGGACTACAGCCTCATGGCTCCATCAAAGCCACAATCAGTTCATGTCCTCCTTGGTTCTATTGCTCGAGGACCACTTTTGATATGTGCCCGACATCAGTGTATTGACAACTGTTGTAAAAATGCATTTTATTATTTCTTTATCACTGCACTTCCAATAAGAGGTAACTTAATCCCTGTCACTGCATCTTGCCTGGAAAATCTAACTTTTCAAAAATGATATATAAATACTATCCAGCCTTTATAGACAAAGCTTACAATGAACAGAAGTAAAACTTGATCCTTTTGGTAGATACCAACAAAGGCAATGTCACATGGTATTCCCCAAGTCTCACATTGTTAAGGAAACAAAATGAAGGACCAACAGTTCCTACACTGACTAACTTTCTGTCAGCACATGAGAGTGTAGGCTTCGGGAAGCCTTGCTGTACACAAACCTGGTAACACTGTCTCAATTTCCCCACTTCCCTCTAAACATACATGCCACTAACAAATGATGTTTGTGTATTCTAAAACAGTGGTTATTTCTAAACATTGTGTCAAAGACCACACATTTTTTCCTTATTTTCAGAGTAAGAAAATCTATCTTTAAATTTTAAAAATTAAAACTATGAATTTATATCACTGAAATGTTGAAATATTTCTTTTCCAACCTATGGCTGGATTTTCTAGTGTGTGGGGTGCAGGTGTGTGAGGCCCTGGGACAACCTCTGGTATTGTTCCTTGGGTGTTATCCACTCTGTATTTTCAAAGGTGTTTTCCCAAACAGCCAGGAACTCACTGAGTCAGCTGGCCTGTCTGGCTCGGGAGCCCAGGAAGCTGCCTGTCTACCTCCCCAGTGCTACAGAAGCAGACTGCAACCAGCCCTGGTTTTTGTTGTGGTTTGTGTGCTTACTATGTGGGTGTGGGTTCTGGGATCTAACTTAAGTCCCTGTGCTTACAAGGAAGGATTTTATTGGCTAAGCCTCTTCTCTAGCCCCAATTTTCCATTCTAAATAGCAATGGCATACATCTGCTGGTACGCCGAGAACAGCAACTTGATGGTTTACTTCGACTACAAATGGATGCATTCTTAATGTACGTTCTTCCGCAGTTGGACGGAAATGAAGGCAATAGTGCTGGCTTCTGTATGAAACGACTGGACAAATGTCAGGCAACACTAGGCAACACATTGTTCCTCTTCACACTCTTCAGATACAGACCTTGGAGCACTAGTACTTCAGGGTTTAGACCCTAGATATGCCACAATCAAGTCTCAAATCTAAATCAATGAAACTGAAGTAAAAAACTCAATAGAGAAATCAACGTATTTAAAACACATTACCAAGGCCATTCACAATGCGTTCGACTTGCCACATAGGGATAGTACACACTGCAGATCAAGACTCTCAGGAAGATTGGAAAATGCACTCCTAAAGTCTACTCGCTCAAGTCTCAGGAGGTAAACACGTGAACCGGAGGCTTTCTTTTGACCTTCGAACAGCACGAGATACTTACAAATCACTACAGGAATTATATAAGCTAGAGTTATTTTTCAATAACAGCAGGGGAAGCAGGAACTCAAAATTACAGGTAATATATGAAACCCCTGGGCAAAACTTGAGCCTGAGGGACTGGAATGGCTTCTTCCAGAAATTACCCAGAAGTCAGGCTGCAGATGTGGTCCAGGGCTCTGAAGTCGTATTTGTTTGCCTGCCTCACAGACGATCCAGAAGCTCCAGTGTGACGTGTAGCAGCACTTGTAACAATAACTTACACATAAAACTGCTTATTATTTCCAAAATTAGGTTTCCATCTGTGCAGAGAGGAACAATCTGATCTGCTCTGATCTTCTAAGTCCGTCTCTTTATTTTGTGTACTTGGTAAACAAGGCCTCTGGCTGTAGGAACCTAACACTAATCAAAGCGCAATACGTCCGTTTTTCTTTCTTTTCTAAAAACTATAATTCTTCATTATATTTTTGTTTTAAAAACATTTTCTTATTAATTGATTTTTTTAATTGTTTCATTTATTTACATTCCAAATATTGCTCCCCCTTGTTTCTCAGTCCCCCCTCCAAGAGTTCCTTACTCCATTCCCACTCCTCTGACCCACCCACCCTTACCCCTCTGACTCACCCACCCCTACCCCTCTGACCCACCCACCCTTACCCCTCTGAACCACCCACCCCTACCCTCTGACCCCCCCAGCTCACCCCTCTCACCCACCCACCCCCAGCTCACCCCTCTACCTGCATCGCCCTTCCTGGGGACATCAAGTCTCAGTTTTTCTTAACCCCCAGATCTGTTCTTCCAGCTTTGAGAGGCTGCTCTGGCATCTCGAGGCTCTCTTTCCTGCCATTCACTCTTAGGGATTTGGCAGAGGCACCTAGGATGCCCTGTGCCGCACCATGGGAGGACTCTGCTGACCCTGTCTGTGGCAGTAAGCAAGAAAGGCCTCTTTCTTCTGCAGTTGGCCTTTTCTGGTTCAGGAAGTAGAGCCAGAGTTTAAGAGCTAAATACAAATGAAAGAGAGTAAAGAGGCCACGGGACAGTAACCCAGGACGTATTAGGCGTTTATAGCACTCGCTGGTCTTTCCTTCCACCACAACTGTGAAGACCTATCTGTGTTGCTGATGTGAGGGGCTACTGTAGAGGGCAGGCCTCTAACCTTTCCCCCAGAGGAAATTTAAAATGATCTTTATAATATACAAATCTGATTACCCAAATCCCAGGTTAAAGCTTTTCAATGTTTTTAATATAAAAACCAAATTAGCTGACTTCACCAAATTCTCCGCCACCTTTAATCCACTTTCCCCTCTGTTTTCTTATATTCTAGCCACGTTTGACTTCCGCTGTCTCACTCATGCTAACCTAACATAGATGCAGCACTTCCGCACTCATGTACCACACATGAGTGTCAGGCACTGGTGTGTCTCCTCAGGAGAGCACAGCTGCTCGGGGCAGAACACCGGGCTCCTGCACTCCCAGGTTCTAGCAGTCTGACTCCAGCAATGTTTAAGTGACTGTCCAAAGAAAACCAGGAAAGGACACAGAGAGAAAGAGCTAGACTGGAGAAAGATAATCTCTCGGTGTCTGTCTTTCTGTCTCTCTCTGCACACATATATAATCTATACTATATATGTACAACATACATATACACACATGCACACACACACACACACAGAAAGAGAGAGAGGTAGCACTGGTTTATTGGAATGGATATGAACAAGAATAATAAAATCGGGCACTAATTTGAAGTTATATACACCAAAATAATGGCTAAAGTTAGAACAATCGGAGTTTTAAATTAAGTTTCAGAAAGGCATGTGATCCTGAACGGAGCAGAGTGAAGATCTACTGAAGCAGCTGTCACTTACAATTCAAACATGCTTACACATGCAAATCATGAGATTCTGTTATGATTCAGAGCACCGCTAACTTTTTATGATGGAATATAGATAACCTGGCTTTTTAAAAACTCAGTAAGTTAGGCTATGCACGGTGACACGTGGTTATAGTCCCAGTTCGTGGTGGGCTGGAGTAGAAGGATTAGCAACTCTGGCCAGCCTGGACTGCTCAGGAGACCCTGCCTAACAAATACTAACAAAACCAACCCACCCCAAGGATCAAGTTGATCCTTAGCACAATTAACATAGCCCACATTCATCCGCTTTATCCTGTAATTACAATTCTGCCCACTAGGCACTGAGTCAGACCTGGGAATGGACAGATATTTTTATTCTCCTCATACTTTTGCCAGTGGCCTACTTAGTTTCTAGTAGGCTGTACTCTTAGTTCTCATGACCTATACAAAGAGCTTTTAAAACTGATACTGGATCGTATGAACCCCCTCTCTATTCCTCCATTTCAGCCCCTCAGATCCTTCCTGATGACACTGTGTTAGAATTTAAAGGGAAATGTGAGTCTTAAGTTTAGTAGCCATTAAAACCAACATTTAAAGACAATGCAGTTAGGTGTAATAAGAGATGTACATGGATTATTTCATTGGTGAAACTGAGAATCTGTCCTACCAAAAGAGCAGGTTTACAGTATGCAGAGCAAGCAAGAGTCCTGTGTGATCCTGCAGTTAATTTAAGGCTTGTGTAATAATTCAAGTCCAAGATTTAGGATTCCCCACTGCTACCCCACCCCTGCTGCCCGGGAAAAAGACTTATGCATACTTTACGGAAGGACAGAATCACTGAGTGACTGAAGGAGGCCTTTCCCACACAGGGTCTGATTATGTTACTGACCCTCATCCCCTGAGGAACAGCGTCAAACACTGGGAATGGAGAACTGCAAGGAATAAAACTGCAGTTAACACACTGTGCCACATATGCAGGGCCATGACCCTTCGTCCTCGGCAACCTGTCGTCTCCTTACCTGTAACTGTCACACCATCCCCTTTACGATCTTTGGCCATCTCCTGAACATAAGCCTCTGTGTCCACAACCACCTCTTTCCCCGACAGTTTTAAATGAGCTCGTAGGGAAGATGGGGCCTTGACAGCAATGGAACCTGGGGCAAATTTAGAGCAAAACAATACAAATAAATCACACTATAAATTTAACTGAAAATATGGCTCCTGCCTTACTGTTCTCCCATCTCCGCATATTGATTTAAACAGCAGTGGAGTTTTCTTCCTCCCAGGAGTCACAGTTGCCTCACTCGAGACTCACCGCCCTGACTTCTGTCAGGAGCATGGGCATCAGAACATCATGACCGACTAGCGCTTCTGCCCCTTACCAGCTCGTCCATGGAGGAAAAGGAGCAGTGATTTACCATACACACAGCAAAGTAAGCATCTGCAGAGACACAGACAGTCACCCCTTTGTGGGGTACCATTATCACCCAGTTATCACCCCAACTTCACAGGTGAGGAACTGTTCAAGTTCCCACCCAGTTGTAGGTTAGTGCAGTGTCTGGAAGCCTGTGACTTCAGTGACTCTGGGTTTCACACACGGTGACCTCATCAGTCACGGTGCCACATGTGCCACAGGATCCTGAACATTTAGTTTTGCCTGGAGTGTAAGGAAAACATAACAAGGATATTTTGATTCCAAATGACCAGTGTTCCTTAGAGTGGGTTTCAGGCTTCTGAGAGCTGACAGAAACACTCGACTCTATTTTCAGTACAGGATGGTGTTATTCTCAAGGGGGAGTGTAAAGGAATAGATCAGGGAAAGTAGCCCATTAGCAGCGAGAGCCCTGTCCTGCTCTCATGTAGTCTCTGCAGACCTCCCAGCACACTCCTACTTCACCAGTTCCCTGCTTCCCCTCAGACCAGCTCATCTCTGGGACAGGCGAGTCAGGACGGGGCACTGTGAGTAGTCCTTTAGAACTCACAGATACAGATCTCAGTCTCCTCCAGTCTGCTTAACCCCAGCCTATTTACTCAAGTCACTTCACACTTATCCTGATGGCAGCAGGAGCCCAGGTTAAATGGACTCCTGGGGTGAAGAGATGGCTGATGGGTAACATCCTTTCTGCAGTACACAGAACAGGGCAGGGTGTGCCCATGTGAGCAGTAACCCACTGTGGGGGAAAAGGGCAGGAGGCAGGAGGATTGCTGAGACTCCTGCTGGCTGTTAGCTTCCTTTAGGCTCAGTGAGAGACTGTGTCTCAAAGGATTCCGTGGAGAGCACCATCCCCTACCTCCACTCACACTCATGTGTACATACATCAGGCACAAGTGACTTATGAACTCTCATTCATACAAAGAGAGAAGACCAGGAAGATAAACCTGTAAGGTAACCAGCCGATACTATCCCCTTACAAACTTCAAAAGTGAATTAATACCAACAGTGCCACAGATAGAAGGCATACTATGTGAGGACCGTCCACCTTCCCAGGGTGTGTTCAGTGGACAGATGAGCCCTCACAGGTAAAGCTGGCTCCTGAGCCCACACACAGACTTTCTGAGTGAATAAATGCGGGCATCCATCATGTTCACTTCCACAGGACAGAACAATACGCACTCTAACATTTCTCCTCAGCCCGCATGGCTGAATGGGGAAGACCTAAGAGACTCAGGTAGCTGCTCCACGTTTCACAGAAACACTGACACAGCTGGGACAGAACGCCAATGTGCTACTGAGCACTAAGCAGAAGAATCCTCAACAAGAAGGTAGAGATCTTGTTTCTGGGTATCTCTAAGCTGCCAGGAACATGGTTTACAGTAGGAAAAAAAGTACAGTTCTAATCAAATGCTGTAATATCATATTCTACTTCAGTGTTGTTGGAACAGTGCTATAACTAATACTCAGTAAAACCTTAAGTGGATAAAAATGATAAGCTTCAAAGTTAAAAAATGCAGTTTATTTTGAGTTTTTATACACTGCACAAAGCAGGAAATAACTTTCACAGAAGAGCTGTTTATTCGAACTTCTTTCTCCCCATTGTGTTACAGTCACATTCATGGTGACTAGTTTCTCTCTTGAGTCTTCCTAGGAGAGTAAGGTTATATGGCTAAGAGTTTGAAAGAGAATGGCCCCCTTAAGCTCCTAAACTTGCACACTTGTGGTGCCCAGCAGGGGGTAGAGCTGTGGGGAGAATTAGGAGGTGTGACCTTGTGGGAGGTGTGTCACTGCAGGCTCCCTCCCCAGTCGGCTCTCTGTGGGGTCAACATGCAGACTCAGCTCCTGCTCCAGCTCCATGCCTGCTGCCACGCTCCCCACCTTTTGCAACCGTGAGCCCCACATAAATGGTTTCTTTCATAAGTTGCCTTGGTCATTAGCACAGCAATAGAAAAGTAACTAAGACAAAGTTGGCAGTTTTGTGAGGATGAGATCGTATTTCATTTTAATGCAAGCAAGCCAAAGCCATGGGAAATCTTTCTATAGTCAGCCATAGCTTCTCTCTGTGCTCAGTGGCTTTCCCTTGCCTCTGGACAGAAGACATGACAAAGAAATGAACAACAGCGGGGACTAGTTTGTGAGAGGAAATAGTGTCCTTGTAATACACAGTCCCATCCTAGCCAAAGGCGAAGGATTCGATACATTGACCTCAGTCTTTTGAAGCCTTGCATACAGAAGCATGGTTCGATTTCTGCACCTCGGTCACCCACCCACACAGCTAAGGATGCTGTCACTCCCCACCATGCACATGTGTATGACTATGTATATGTACATACAATTAGTTTTCAGAGGAACAAAACACATACTTAGGACGACTCTTATATGCAAACAGCTCACATTCAGCTTTCGGCGAATAGAAAGTATATGACAGAATAAGTCTCCTGTATGACAATGACAGACAAGTACATCAGAAATCTGCTATGGGAAGCTGTTGTGCAGAAGCTTTGGGATTGTGCTTTGAGGGCTACAAACATTCCACAGTAATGGCACAGGAGGCTCTCTATAGGCTGGCAAGAAAACTTTAACTTAGAGATTTCCCCATAATGAATCCTCTTATTTTCTATACAGCAAAACTGAAAGATCCCCACAGACACATTTTCAGTAACAGGCAAACTGTAACAATGTTTTTGTTTGTCCTACAAAAAGACTGTTTTCATGGCCGTCTGTCCTGAACCAGGATTGGTGATTGGCTTACAGAGCTCAATAACAGTGTTTAAATCACGATCTACTAGAAGAAAATTTCCTGAAGTCACGGTAGAAAACGCGACCACCTGCTTCCCAATTATTCCATCGTTCTCACACATCCCAGCTATTCACCCGTCTCACGCTGCAACAAACCTGCGACACTCCAATGGCTCACCTTCCTGCGAGGTGAGCACCACTTCCCCCAGCTGACTGACGTACACATCGATGGCACCCTGATCACTGGAGGCTTTTAGACATCCAGAGGACGAATCTGGGAGAAAGAAAACTGTATCCATGACTGTTCTTAATGGAGTAAATGGAATTAAAAACAAAATTAAAGGCCCTGCTCTGACATTTGTGTAAGAACCTATAAACCTTGAAAGGCTTTAGATTTTTCTTATAACAACATTATTGTTTTTATCAAAACACATTAGAAATTTAAAAACCTATACCCAGATAATAAAACTATTCTAAATTCTGAATATGCATCTCTTTTTAAAATTTTAACTTGATTTTTATGTATATGGATGTTTTGTTAGAATATATATCTATCCACCACTTGCAGGGCCAGTATCTACAGCAGCCAGAAGAGGACATCTGGTCCCCTGAACGGGAGGTACAGATAGTTGTGAGCCTTCAGCGGGTGCCGAGGATCAAATCTAGGTCCTCTGGAGGAGCAGCAGCCAGTGCTCTCAACCACTGAACCATCCCTCCTGACCCATAGCTCACCTCTTAAAACCTGATTGTAGGAAGGATGGCATGTAGCAATTGGCAGCCAATGCCAAGACCAGAAAGCTCCACTCACGAATCTCATCCACTCTCATACTGACAAATTTAGTCAAACTCCCAGAATGGAGCAAGGTTAGTGAGAAATCGAAGAATTTCATATTTTTCCCTCTCAGCAAACCTGCTGCAGTAAGAGTAACGTGTTACCCACATGAGGTTTACTGCGTTTCTTAGAGGGGAAGCAGGGACACGGAGCAGTCCCTGGGAGAGGGAGTCTGCTTTCATCCAGTAAGTACTTCCTTGTACGCTTCTCATCTGGACAGGTATCTTCACATCGGACTACAGACATCCTAACTTATTCAGACTCAAACGTTCCTGATGTCTTCACTGTCTTGTTTCCAGTAGACCAACTGTTTAAGGTCAAGGAGAAACAGAGTCGGACACAAGAAAACTAGAGAACGACATAGGTGTCAGTGGTAAGGGTCTTTCCCTGCCTCCCTGGCACCAAACGTTTACCATAAGACCTAGCCCAACCGTCCTTTACAGGACGTCCTTTTCAGAAGCCTCCCTTAAAAACATTTGTTATCAAGAACCTTTACTACAGGCGCTGCGGGAGCTGCGGTTTACCGTGCAGACCTGGCCAGTCCAAGAACCACACCGCACACAACCAGTCCCGCAAATGGCACAGAAATGGCATCAAGAAACCTGGGTCACAAAGATAACGAATCTCTTAAGGGGGTCGACCCCAAGTGTCTGAGGAACATGCGCTTTGCCAAGAAGCACAACAAGGCCTGAAGAAGATGCAGGCCAACAATGCCAAGGCCGTGAGTGTACGAGCAGAGGCCATCAAGGCCCTCGGGAAGCCTCAGGCCGTCAATCCCAAGATGCCAAAGGGCTCCAGCCGCAATCTCAGCCGTCTGGCTTTCATCGCTCACTCCAAGCTTGTGAGAGGATTCGAAGCTACACAGCCAAGGGTCGCAGGCTCTGCCAACCAAAGCCCAAGGTTCAAACCAAGGCAGAGGCCCAAGCCCCGGCTAAGGCCCAGGCTTCAGTTCCAGCCCAGGTTCCCAAAGGCGCCCAGGCCCCTGTGCAGACCCCATAGAAAAGTCCCCTGCCAATGTGAAGACAGATGGACCCCTGTGACACACCCACCTACACACTATTGCAGATGACCAGTGTCCTACGCTGTTTTTACAAATAAACTTGAGACAAGAAAAAAGAGAGAGAGAGAGAGAAAAAAAAAGAACCTTTACTACTACAGCTGAGAAGCAAAACAGGAACTGTAGTGAAAATTATGTGGAAAATAATATTGTTGGTAAAATATGGAGAGAAAATATATATCCATAAAGGCAACATTGATCTTTAAAATTTTAAATAATTTCAATAAAACTTTGAAGTGAATTATTCAAGAGCTGGCTCAACAATCATTTAAAATAATTTGTCTGCAATGTATACTAAAATGTCCTTTATCAGACATCAATTATTAGTTTTCAAGTGTCAAAAGTAAATATTGATGTTAGGGAACGAAGACATTTAGTAAGTGATGTGAGGCAAAGGCTGGCTACATCATTGCTAGGTGAGTAGCAACAGAAACATCACTTAGAAACCTCTTACTAAACTCTAGAAGAAGCCACATAAAAATATATTATGGCAACAACAAACACGTCCACTACCTATGTGTAAGGTATCATCCCAGCTTGAATAAAGTGATGTGTTTGAAAATTAGTTTGACTTTCTTTCTCGAGGGAAGGGGTGATTCCACAAGGATGTTACGTGACAAACAATACTTTAATTCTCTTCCCCATGGGAAAATAATTATAAGTTACAAAGGAATTATATGTGAATGCTATCAGCCTTGAGATTTGTTAATGGCTCATCTTGCAAAGCTGTTTAAAAAACTCAAAATGAATTTTATAAAGAAGAAATAGACATGCAACACTTAAAACCATGTAGCAAACATGAAAATCTCAAAAAATATGGTTGCTTATGTAGGACCTACACAATACCACCATCAGCTGACATTCCGGAGTGGGAGGAGAAACCTCATAAGGCCCCACCGTGCACGAAGAGCTGTAGGCAATACATGGCTGCTGAGAGGAGAGGAAGGGTCTCCAGGCGTGAGTCCAGACCAGGTTATATAATTCCAGCCAGCCATAAACACAAAACCACAAATAACATCAAGTGGACTCAGCAAGCTGTAGTTATACATACATATACATACATGCGTGTATGGATATATGTGTGTATGTGGGTATACACTAAAAATAAAGATGAGGACATGATTGGGGGATTGGAGGAGTCGGTAGGGAAAGACAATGCAGTGGAAATTATGTAAACACAGCACTCACGGATGAAACTCTAAACGTTTTAAATTGTAGAACCGATAGCTTTTACTTTAAAATGTTATGCAGCATGACAAACTTTCTATAACACAAATTAATCAATAGCAAAATTAAGGCTCTCTCCATAAGAATTTCATATATTAAAAATTAGCATTGTGAAGAAATTCTACAGATCTTGGAGAAGTCTTAAGGGAGTAGGCAAGAGAACAGACGAGAAAGCAGATGGGCAGTTATGTCGACTCCCACAAAGAAATGGCTATCATTAGAATTCTGGACAAAGACCTTGTTGTCTGACAGAGACCACTGAGTTGTTTTATTTTTAATGACTCAAAAGAGAACTACTGATGTCAACCTCCAGCTTAACACCATCCTCAACAAGGAAGCATGTATTTGTATCATACGGTTTGTTAACAGGAGAACTGCTGAGCTTGCCGAGCTACCATTTTAAAAGTGCTGTTGTCCTTTAGATAAACAGAGAGCTTCTTCAAGACTGGCCGAGCATGTGCGAAGCACGTTTTTAGTCTTGGCCTTTTAATAGATGAGACACAGCTTTGGCAACGCCTTGAAGGGGCAGCATGGGAAGCTAAAGTAGGGCTGGGCCAGTGATTCTGCTAGCATTCCTGCTCACCACCACACCATTCCTTTCTCTGTTCACTCACTTTAACTTCAGGAGGGTCCTTTGTCTCAGAAAGAGAGCTACTACAGGCTGAGCATCCTGAATTTGAATGAATGACACCCACCATCTGTACCTTCTCGTGATAGTGCTCCTAAGACACACGCAATGGTCTAAGGTCTAGTAGCACTTCATCTTCCACTGTGTCCTCCACGGCCTTCCTTGTACACCTCAAAATGCTAAACCCATTTCTTTATTCTCTCATATTACAGCTGGACTGTAGTTTCCCCTCCCGCCAATACCAGATCACAGTGTAACAAGCCACAATAAGATGAGGCATCACAGGAGGAGGAAAAGGGTACACAAGTAGGGCAAAGAGTCAGGGACACCTCCTTCCCCTCCACTGTTAGGATTCCCACAAGAATACCAAGTTACACAAACACACATGCAAAGGACCTAGGTCAGACTCCCATAGGCTCTCTGATCTCTGTGAGGCCCCGTGAGTCCTGGTCAGCTGATTTTGTGGGCCATCTTCCTGTGGTGTCCTCAAGCCCTGTGGCTCTTCCAGTCTTTCCTCCTTTCTTCTGCACGACCCCTGAGCTCTGCCTAATGTTTGCTATGGGACTCAATCTGCCTTCATGAGGTGCTGAATGAAGTCTCTCTGATGACAACTATGCTGGGCTCTGGTCCCAGAACACCCTGCAGGCAGGACAAAATGTGGCTGTATTGGTGTCCTAATTCCTGCACCAGAGGTTGTCTGGTTACGGAAGATGGCAGCTTCAGCTCCATGTGCTCCCGTAGACTCCATGAATTCCTATTATACTAGGCTCTACCTTGCTCCCAAAATCTCCCCTCCCCCAATTCCAGTCCTTTCTCCTAGTGTTCCCCCACTACTTGAGCTTCCTGTTCCCAATCCCACCTGCCCCAGTCCACCTATAAAATCTATTTCCCCTTCCCAAGGAGGTCTTTGTGTCCCTCTGTATTCTCTCCTTGTGTTTTAACCTCTCTGGGTCTGTGGATTGTAGCATGAAAGACCTGTATGATAAAACTTCAAGTCTTTGAAGAAGGAAATTGAAGAAGTTATCAGAAGATGGGAAGACCTCCCATATTAGTAGGATTAACATAATAAAAATGACCTTTCTACCAAAAGTATCTATAGATTCAATGTAGTCCCCATCAAAATTCCAACAGAATTCTTTACAGACCTTGAAAGAACAATACTCAACTTCATATGGAAAACCAAAACACCCAGGATAGTTAAGCAATAATGTACAATAAAAAGAACTTCCAGAGCTCTTACCATCCCTGATTTTAAGCTGTACTACAGAGCTGTAGTAATAAAAACCACATGGTATTGACAAAAGAACAGACACCTTGATCAATGGAATTGAATCGAAGAAACGTAAATTCACACACCTATAAACAACTCATTTTTGATAAAGAAAAGAAAGTATCTTCAACAAATGGTACTGATCTAAATGGATGTCTGTATGTAGAAGAATGCAAATAGATCAATATTTATCACCCTGTTCAAAACTCAAGTCCAAGTGGATCAAAGACTTCAACATAAAACACTGAACCTGACAGAAGAGAAAGTGGGGACTAGCCTTGAACACACTGGCATAGGAGAAAACTTCCTGAACAAAACATCAATAGCACAGGCAATTAATAAATGGGACCTCATGAAATTCAAAAGCTTCTGTAAGGCCAAGGACACCATCAACAGAACAAAATGGCAGTCTACAGAATGGGAAAAGATCTTCACCAACCCCACATCTGACAGAAGGCTGACATCTAAAGTATATAAAGAACTCAGGAACTAGACATCAACAAAACAAGTAATCAATTTAAAAACAGAGTATAGATCTAAACAGAAAATTCTAACAAGGAAAGTCAAATGACTAAGAAGCACTTAAAAGAAATGTTAGACATTCTTCCCCATCGGAGAAAAGCAAATCAAAACTACTTTGAGAGTCTATCTTACACCTGTCAGAATGGCTAAGATCAAAAACTCGAGTGGCAGCACATGCTGGAAAGAATGGGGAGCAAGTGGAAACACTCCTTCACTGCTGGTGGGTCAACCACTGTGGGGATCGATATGGTGGTGTCTCAGAAATTTGGGGATTGATGTAGCTCAAGACCCAGCTGTACTGCTCCTGGGCATACACCCAAAGGATGCTCCATCCCACCACAAGGAGACTTGCTCCACTGTGTTCAGAGCAGCTTTATTCATAGTAGGCAGAAACTGAAAACTTAAACTCTTCCAACAGAAGACCGGATGAAGAAGGGTACAGCACAGTGGAGCATTACTCAGCAGCTAATGCTAACAATGCCAGCCTGAAACCTGTAGGAAATGGATGGAACCAGAAAACATCACTGAGTGTGGTAACACAGACCCAGAAAGACAGACAGAGTATGTGCTCAGTTATACGTGAATATTAGCTATAAAGTAAAGATCATCATGCCACAATACTATCCCTCCAGGTGAAAGCTCTGTACACACAATTTTGCAAGCCTTTTAGTCATTATTTTGGTAATCTCAGTTAAAATTTTCCCTCTTCCCCAGTTGTCTAACAGAAGTAACTTTTTTCCCCATAGGCAATCTCCATCCCGTTACTCTCATGTCTCCATTGCACTTACAGTGATCTGAAATCACCTTTTGCTACTTACATTTCTTTTTCTACCTGGCACTCAGAGGTGACAGTTCCTAGACAAAATGAGTAGCTTGTTGACCAAAACATTCCCTAGTACTAAAAGAGTTCCTGATACATAGCAGACACTCACAAATATAAATGAAAAGGTATTGGTGTATTAACAGTTGACATCAAACGCAATAGTTTTAGAAATTTATATATCCATACACACACACATATACATACATAATACATACATACATACATACTTTATTATACCTTTCTTTGAGAGAGTTAAAAGAACTCAAGACATTCCTAAGATTTTTCTTTCTTAACACTAGGTCCAGGGCATTTTCTCTAAGTAGACATGTTCCAACTGGTCTGTCTACACATGACCTACGACATCAAGTGAGATAAACTACAGAGTTTAATAAAGCATTCCAACTACAGCTATTGTAAGCCATTACCAAGCAGCATCTTGACACATACCCACTGAAATGTTACCCATCTTGCTTTCTAACACGATATTTCCTGCAAAGAGAGAAAACAAGAATTCCACGTTAACAGAGATACTGGAGAAGGGACTGTGTTACAGAGAATCCAAATGCACAACTGTATAGCCACACTGTCACTTAGCACTGCCACTTCTCTTATGGTTGTTTTTAATCAATAGCAGAAATCCAGTCGGAGATGTAGTTGCAATTCTGAAACAAATGACTTTAGGCATATAACCTTCATCTCCCTCTCCAGATCTTTAGGTTTTATAGCATAATTACAAAACAATCATTTTTACACATGTAGGAAAGATAATGGTACCTGTCTTAGTCAGGGTTTCTATTCCTGCACAAGCATCATGACCAAGAAGTAGGTTGGGGAGGAAAGGGTTTATTCAGCCTACACTTCCACATTGCTGTTCGTCACCAAAGGAAGTCAGGACAGGAACTCAAGCAGGGCAGGAAGCAGGAGCTGATGTAGAGGCCATGGAGGGATGTTACCTACTGGCTTGCTTCCCCTGGCTTGCTCAGCTTGCTCTCTTATAGAACCCAACACTAGTAGCCCAGGGATGGCACCACCTACAATGGGCTGGGTCCTTTCCTCTTGATCACTAGTTGAGAAAATGCCTTACAGCTGGGTCTCATGGACGTATTTCCTAAGGGAGGCTCCTTTCTCTGTGATAACTTCAGCTTGTGTCAAGTTGACACACAAGACCAGCTAATACACCACCCAAAAAGTCTGTCAGGGATACTCAAAAGGGTCCCCGTACATTTTCAACATAGACATCAACTCCTTAACTAGACACGGTCTCACAAAGCCATGTTTTAACCAATGACACAGATATCTCATGGACATGTCTTTTTTTCTCAGGCCACTTGCCATGTCTGAGCCAAGAGTTAAGCTGGTTGAGGATAAGGATAACGAATACACAGATGTATGGCTAACAGAGAAGAAAACCTTCGAAGCTTTTCCCTCTGCAATGAACCATGTTTTCCAGAATGAGGAAAAGTTATTACAACCATTCTTCTCAGCACACTGTTTAAATGGGACTGTTCTTCCCATGTGTGTTTGTGGGTACCAGTACCTCTAGAGTCAGAAAATCATAGCTTCTTCCCCCAGAATGTATTCAATAACTTCATCTCTTCTAATATCATCCCAAACTATATAAACAAGGAATAACTTGAATTCAGAATTAACCCAGAGTAATTTTATTTCATAAAATTTTATAAATAACAGTATGTCAAGAAAGACATTCAATGTGTTGCCCAGTAGTCATGCATGCAGAATGGCAAAAATCCTTGTAAAGGCCCACCCTCCTCTCATGTGAGTTCAAGAACAAGGGGGGGGCATTTGTGTCAGGATAAGAACACAGAGAAGCCCATAAAATTATTTTTATGTCTTAGGATGTTACAAGGCTTTGAATATCTTGTTAAATGTGTTAGTAAGTATTACTTCATTAGTGTGCCCTAAATACTCTCTTCCATTTTTCAAACCCAGGAAATAGAGTCTCACATCACATGCCAAGAGTGGCCAAAAGCATGCAGCTTCTACAATGGCTCCTACTACTCCCCATCCTGATGGTCTTCATCAGTGCAGACCAGACCTCGGCGACCTGCCTAAAGGTTGTGGGCTGGCATTTCCACGGTTAGGTTATAAAGATTATGACTGTATTTGTAGCCCTCTACCATTCTCATGGAAGTCGGACAGCACACGACAATTGCCCTTTGAATGGGCCACTGGACAAGGGAACCAACAAGTCTCTGGCTAACAGGACAACAGTCATAAGCAGGCATGGAGCCATGTTCACCCTCACTGAACGTGGATAAAAGCGCTCAGCCCAGGCTGACATTGTGAGTAAAATCCTAGGAGAGATGTTGAGTCGGAGACCCAGCTAGGCCACTCTAGAACTAAGACAGTTTTGTAATCAGTCACCTAGTGAATCCAGGCACCCAGACACAAGAAAACTGAGCCCCACACACTTACAATAGTCTTAAATTAATGTAGCAAAATACTATTTTTAAATGAAAATATGATGATCCTCTCAAACTAGTCACTAGTGGTTGTGATATGAAGCCTTGACAAAATGATTCTTACAGCTATAGGAGAAAAGTTTAAGATCCACAGACAATGAAGACTACTTCTCATTATAGTGACATGTATCTAATAACACCCCTCTTGATATTAGAGTTCTATATGCAGTAAAAACACAATGGAACAAAAAGGCCATGAAGCTAAAGAAAGGTTATAAAGAAAATTTCAAAAAATTTTCAATAACGAATAGACAACAAAAATGTGCATAGAAGCACACAATAATAATCAAAGAAAAAGAGGCCATCAACTTGAGGAGGGGGCAGGAGAGGAGCTGAAGGAAGGAAACATTAGGGGAATGTGTATATATCAGTTAACATATTAAAATACACAAAAAATGTATTTTCAATAAACACCAAAATACTTTTAAAAAATCTCTACCTTAAACAGAAATACTCCAAAGCACTCAGAATGTACAGATGAATTTCTGCCTTGGCTATTTTTTAGAATAAAACAGAATCCACTCAAGTAAACCGATGAACGATGGGCACCATCAGCATAATTATCCGTGTTTCATCTACTTCATCCTGATCCCTGGAATAATAACTGCATCGGCTACTTGAGTTAGACTTAGGAAAAGGTTCTACTCTCTATGAAATCAGAACCATATGGCCCACGGTAACTATGTGTTTTCTGATAGTAGTCTCCAGTCGTACAACTTTGCCAGAAACTCCAGTATTTAAGAAAACAAAGTTTTTCTGATCTCACAACCTTCATTTTAATATGGTTAGAGAAAAACAAATGATTCAATTCAAAGATTAAAAACACTATTTTTCTTCAGCAAAAAAATATGATGGTTAACAGCACATACATCTCCACGACCTACACAGAGCCTTTCAAGTGTCCTCAGAGGTAGGCCCTTTGGGTGGTTTTGAGGTGGTACATGGGGGAGACAGGAAGGAGGGCCCTTGCTATCTGTAAGTCACAAGGCTAAATGCTAAGAATTCAGAGACAAAATACAGTCCTTTCTCTTGAGGAATTTATAACTAAGCAACAATTTATAGACAATGGAAAGCCACAGATAAGGGGAGAATATTTTAGCCAAGTACTGAAAGATTGAGGGGAGCTGGGGGGAAGATAGTGATTTTAAAATTCCGGGAAAAGCATTTCATGGTCATTATGACTCAAGGCTCCAATACAGGTCTCAGGGGTATAAAATAGTTTAGAACCATATATAACAAAAAATGAGGATTCATACAGTTCTGGAAGAGAAGGCAAAGTCCCAAGCAGGATGTTAGAAGGGTTTGAGACTAACAGTGTGTTCGATGTGTTTCTAATAAACCACTATCGCTACGTGAGGGAGATGGGCTTGAAAAAGGCAAGGCCAGAGGCAGAACTACTGCTCCAATAGAGGAGACAGAGCCTGCGGAAGGCTAGGAACCAAAGGAAAAAGATGGAGTAGACTGAAGGAATATTTAGGAGATTTATGAAGCTTAGATTTAGTGGCTGAGTGGAGAGAGATGAGAGGGGAATTAAAAGTCATGAATTCATAGCATGGGGCTATGGTAGCATCAAACCTGCAAGTGTAAATAAAGATAAGAGACTCTGGATGAGGCCAGGAGGCTAGGGTGAGGAGCAGGGGTGAGGAGGACATTAGAAAGGCTGAATGTGTGATGCTTGGTGAGATCACACATGGAGGTCAGGACTAAAGATACAAACTGAATATCAAGATGCAGGAGTGATTCAGACTCAAAAATATGTCCCACATGCAGTGGGACAGAGACATACATAAGCCCGGAGAGTACCGACATTAGAGAGACTATCAGAAGACATGACTGCCAGGGTCCATCGATACCTGTGTGCTTCTCTTCCTCCCTCCTTAGAACTTGAACTGTCTCTGCCACTTCTGCAAGAGACAACATCTGTAAGCATCTGTCTAGGGGCGTCTGGGATGAGGTAATGTACACACACTTAGTCCAACTCACCAAAAAGCCAGGTTTCCTCGGTTGTGTAGAAAGGTTTTTAGAATTATATATTGGATTCAGCTCTGAGAAGAAAAATCAATTTAAACCTTAAAAAAAAAAGGAGCTAAACTAAATAAATCCTGAAAAGGCAGGTCTTAGATATGTTCTCAGTTTTATTTATTATTAAAAGATGTGTGGGCTGATGTCATTACACAGGTGAAGGCAGGTACACGATAGAACGAGGCCTGTCATTGGACGAGAAGGAAGGATGGGCGGGAGAAAAGTTTGAGGGAAGAGGAGGAGACTGGAACGAGACGAGAGAGAAGCTGGGGAGAAAACACGGAGGTTGATGTTAAGATTCCACTCTGTGTATTTTCAGGTTGTTATGAATGTTCTAAGGGATGGATGTGTACTGGGCTTTGTATGCTTAGGTGGGCGATTATATCTTATCAATTGGATCAGAGGTTATTGTGTCGTGTGTTCTTTCTTGTGCAGAACTAAGTTTGGGAGATGTTTTTATAACTTGTGTTATACAACCACCTGCTGAGAGGATTAGAACAAAGAAGTCACTGAAATATATGTTTGGGGTCTTACTGTGATGTGGACCCTTACCTGCCCCTCGGTCTGTGCTGGCCGAATGACATGGAAGTAACTGAATGAACCCCTCCCCTATCCTGCTTACAGATGTACCAAAGTAATAAAAGGAGTTGTGAGAAAGTTGCTTTGAAGCAGAGTGACAGCACCAGGAGATAGGTGGGAAGGGAAATGAAAAGGAAGTCCTTCCATTCAACTGTGTATTCCTTAAAGATGGCTACCATTTCTTGCCCAATTCTGCACCCTGCCTCCTGGAAACCTGGCACATAGTAGCCAGTCAATAAATGCATCGAATGAATAAATTTAACCACAGCAGAGGCCATGATTCATTATGCAGAGCCTCCTTCATACCTGAAGGGCTTATGTTCACAGATGCTGAAAGAACTGCTGGCAGAGAGCCCTCTGTGGACAGCCCTCTTTGGGAACTGCTTCCCCTGAGGACAGCCATCTTGGCCCAAGATCACGCTCCTTCCTGGAGCAGCTGGGATCCAATGACCGGGGAGATAAAGCTTGCTTCCCTCACTACAACTTGAGACAAGCCTGAGGAGCCTCGCCAGCTTCAGAGTTGCACTTGGGTGGCCGCAAGTCTACCAAGTCTGGCTTCTCCATGAAGACAGGCTTTCTTCCTTTGACATGGCACGGAGCCCAGGAAGTCTATGCAGTAAGCACATTGCATTCTTACTTCCGTCTCGGTGTTCCTTCAGGGAGAGCCTACTGAGGCAACAGTGCACGAGACCTGTGTTTAAACGATGGAAGGAAGTGCACTTGACTTCATATTAAAGTCCATGAATATTCAAAGACCTTACAAAACAAGAGGGCAAACTCTTATAACTAGCAATATTTATTTCAGTAACTTTAACAGAAATGTGTTCAATTAGTGGTAAGTTTCCCCAAATCCCATTCTGCCTGTCTAAAATGAAAGAAATAAAATATTTTAAAAGCAAAAGGCATTGAATCTGAACATGGTAGAAAGCAGAATGGAAAACAGCGGCTTTTCCTGTGGTGTTGGCCAGTCAGTATCTACCTTGGTAAGGATTGTTTTATACCAAAACTAACATGTTTTTCCTACCAAATGCAATATAGGCCAGACCAGACCAGAATAAAAGTAAATAAATACAGGTTTCATTGGCTCAACTCCCTCGTCCATTCCCCAGTCGCCAAGAGCAGGGCTGAGGAAAGGCAGGGAGATTGCACAGTTCTCAGGCAAGGTGTGAGGATGTGTCAGCCAGGAGCTGGGCCCATGCCTGAGCATGGTCAGAAGCTAGGCAGCCGGGAGGATGTTTGGGTAGGGTGCTCAGGTCAGCAAGGCAGGCCGCTCAGGTCAGGTCAGCAAAGCAGGCCGCTCAGGTCAGCAAGGCAGGCCGCTCAGGTCAGCAAGGCAGGCTGCACTGGCTGCCGGAAATGTGCAACTGAGCTTTTGGCGCCACTCCTTTAGAGTTATTTCAGTGCGAGCTGGGCTGGGAGAAGGAGGGCAGATGGGTTTTCCCAGCTTGTGCTTGAGCAGGGTGAGCAGTGGGCTCCAACCAAATACCTTAATTATGATCACCTCAGAAGTGCAAGCCTTATTAAAAGTCATTTAAACTACGAAACTACAAGTTGTTACTGCTCACTACTGCGTTACTACTAATGTATAGCTCTGCTCTATTTAGGTTCAAGTAATGTAGGGCCTGTTGAGGCTTAGCCATTAAGCTGGGGTGCAAGGGTTTTCTAATTACCTAAGCATGCTTTTTTTACAAACAGAAGACTACTTGCTAATTTGTTACTAGCTAGCATGACCAGCAGTAACCACATTCAAATACAACTTAATAATTTGTGCTCAATTCTGAAATGTGGGCGTGCTGCCAAAACGTATGGACACGGATATCCAGCTTACTGAGAAGTGAAATGAGTGGACCGTGTATGGAAAAATGTTCAAGTCCACACTCCTGGAGGAAGGCCCAGCACACTTGGCAGATGTGCACACACTGTCCTTTTCTCAAGGACTAAGTGGGTCTTACTACTACCCCTATGTATTCAGAGCATACACCTGGCTTTGAATCATCTGCCCAGTGGAAATATAAAACAGCAGAATAACACCGACCACCAGTAGGCCTTTGGCCAGATTATCTCAACATTATATGTTCTCGCTTTCTCTTTCCACAATGCAAACATTAACTAAGTACTGTTGCTCTCTGTGGATATATGCTTTGGAGATCACAAAAGAACACTCAAAGACAACTGAAATAGCACATTGCTAAGAGGACCTGTGCCAGGAGAAATGAACATTAATGTAGTGTACCCGAAATTAGTATCATAGTCTCTATAATTTGATATACCCAAACGCTTAACTCATTTAACCTCTCGTATCATGAAAGTAACCACTAAGAATTCCATCTTTATTAACACTGCTTTTCTCTCATCTCTTGGATATTGTTTTTTCTCATAAAAATATGTTTAAATATCAACTACTGGGGCTGGAGAGATGACTCGGGTACATGCCCACACACACTAAACTAATAAAAATCTTTAAAAAAAATCAGAACTATTATTAGTTTTATATATAATAGCAAAATTTCCAAACTCTTTTCAAAATTAAATTAAATTAGCTTGTAAGTCATTTTACTTTCACAGATTTTTTTTTTAAAAGATGGCTACTCTACAGTTAATTATGTAGAGGGTCAGTTCCCCAGTCTTTCTTGAACTGTGTTATCTCTGAACTTTAAGCCATGGAGAAAGGCTGAGGTACATTAGCCTGTGGCTTACCATGAATATTTCCTAATGCAATGTCTCCAGCGGCAGAAGACACAAATGAAGAGTCTGTATACAGATACTTGGCTTGAAGCAAACCATCCTCCGTAGAGATATTAACACAACTTCCCTGAAGTTTATCTATGGTCACAGTCTAGTAAAAGAGAGACTGTAATCAGTTCATTATAAAACAGACTGTAAACAACCAAAACAGTTCATCTAGAACAGCGCTTCTCAACTGTGAGTCCCGACCCCCGCCCGTGAGGCTGCATTTCAGACAGCCTGTACGGCAGGTATGTACACAGTGATTCATAACAGCAGCAAACTTACTGTTATGAACTAGCAACAAAATAATATTATGTATGGTTGGGGCTCATCACAACATGAGGCACTGTATTACAGGATCGCAGCATTAGGAAGTTGAGAACCACTGCTCTACAGTGAAGACCAACTTCAGGAGAAGTACACCATCACCTTGACAACTGCAAGGTTGTGAGCCACATGCATTCTCTGATGGGGAACAATTCAATATGCAAGTCCTCCGTTGATTTACGCCTTCTTTCTTTTCTCTGAACAATGTTATGTTTTCTATGTAGACATCTTATTAGTTTGTTCTCATCAGATACTTGAAAAGTGCTCTTACACAGTATCTCTTAAAAGTTTATGTTCTTGACTTTTATATTTGATGTGAACCTAGCAACCACAATAAACTCACTAATTCCAATAATTTATTTCTACTAGGAAAAAATACCACATGCATACTTATCTCCAAATGACCCTCAAGTCCCTTGCTTATTCTACTCATCTTATGTTCATAAGAATTCATTATGTTCTCGCACTCTTCTCCATCCTTTTCCCTCCTCTGGCCCCGCCTTCCAATGCAACAGTGAACAGTGGGACTGGAGGAGGGGCAGCCTGTCTTTATCGTCCTGCTCAGTAGGGAGCATGATGATTGTTACAGATGACGTTGTTATGTTATCACTAGTCAGATGCCTTGTTACTCCTATTCAGATTCATTCTGATTCTGCTGAGATGCACAATTTCTCTCACATGATGCCGCCCTAACTATGAACTTCTGAAACATTTCCACTCTGTGTCAACAAGGCAGTAGCTTTCCTGCAATGAGAGGACTTTTATGTTTATCCTTAAATCTCCTGACAAAATTCAGGGTGTGTTTATGCTTCAAATATTATTTACTACAGGAGACAAAGACAGTAAGAGTTCTATCATCTACCATGTAATAAACAAAGACGTGTGCACATGAACGGGGCACTGCACTCTCAATTACTAGAATGGCTTGCCACACCAGTGGCCCAGGAACAAACACCAGGGCATTTAAACAAACAGCACTAAGTTCTGAGCACACTGATGTCACACCGCCCCTCCTCCCAGGCTTGCTTAGTAGTCTTGGTTTCACACCTTCCAAGAATTTCCATAACACAGGCAACACAATGCCATGCGCTGGCCTTTCTACAGAGAATGGGGCTGTTTTAGGGAACACAGAAGATGAGCAGTTAAGTATCTGAACCATACTGAATTGCTAAGGCATGCCTGTGCACCAAGTCTGCTCACCACCATATTAAATAAAGCTGGATTTCAAGGTGCTCTTATGAGCCCATGGAAAATGCTCTGTACTGTTCATTAAAAGCCAAATGAACCCTAGGAAGCCACAGACACCCGGCACTGCCAAAGCAAACAAAGGCAAGTAAATTCTCGCACACTCCCCAAAATAGAGTTGTCAAACATTCTACATGATTCCCAAGAACAAAAATTAGTAGGCTAGAGCCACATATCCTGAACTGTATCAGACACTAAACTGACACAGTGGACAGCGACACACTGATAAAATCTTATTTACTGTCGTAGTATTAGTGGGTAAAATGTCATGTGTAGACACCTAGATTAAACTGTATACTCGGATTTTTAACAGAAGTTATTTAAAGAGAGAAAAGGAAGCCCAGAAAATAAATACTTTCCTGGGAGGCATTGCTAAAATTAATTTTTACACAAGGAAGGATTTTTCCCTATACTTAAGTTAATTTACATATATATGTGTATATATGTATATATTATTATTATTATTATAAGTTCTTACAAGTAACACAAACCAAGTTTTCAGGAAGTGCTGTGACTCTGTAGTCCAGACAGAAAGAAAAGTGCAGCTGTGTCATCATTTTAACTTACTGTCACATGAAATGAATGTTTATATTGGGTTAAGTTATAAAGGTTGATTCTGAAATTATCATTTAAAACAGCCACACAACCAACATAGCTATTGTACATGATGTCCATCTAATTTTCATCATCTAGCTTGTAGAGTAAGAAAGGCAATACATCCATCTGTTTCTAAGGCAGTGAGAAGCAGGTTCAGGGACGTGAGGTACTGGTTATGTCTCCTGTGGTTCTCTTACCTTTACCCTCACTGTAAGCAAGCTTATGTCAGAGCCAGCCACAGACAAGGCCTTATGTTAGCAATAAACGGGTACTGATGCCCTCCTAGCCATTCTCAAATAGGTCCACTGTTATTACTTCATTTTCGAGAAAACTGAGACATGCAAATGTAAACTTGACAAAAGTAAAAAAACTAAGTAAATGGTTGAGTCAGGAAGTTTAATTCTCAATGTGTGCTCTTAACTAGTAAGTATTTTATATTTTTAAATAAACTTCCAAATATGTTTTAAAAGTTAATACCACAGAAGAAAAATAGAAAAATGTAAGTTTTTTGAATATTACCAAATAGGCAAGAAAGAAAATACTTTACTAGGAAATAGGATTAGGAAATATTCAGTTACCTATAACAGCTGGAACAAATTAGCAATTACTGGTCAAGCTACTCAACATAGATGAGGTAAATCTCTGGTACTCATGTCTGACTGGAAGCATGTGACTGACGCTGGGGCTGGGGCACTATTGGTACAGTATTTGACAGTCCCACTGGGGCCTGCATTTGGATCCCCAGCACGCAAGCAAAACCCCAGTGCCACAAGCTTAGAACTCCTGTGCTGGGACGGTGGAGACAGGCAGGTCCCCTGGAGCTCACTGGCTGGCCAACCCTGCCAAACGCCACAGAAGCACTGCCTCAAAACCAAGGTAGCTGGGTGGTGGTGCTCAGGCCTCGAATCCCAGCACTCAGCATGCACAGGCAGTTGGATCTCTGAGTTGGAGGCCAGCCTGGTCTACAGAGAGTATCAGGACAGCCTGGTCTACACAGAGAAATCCTGTTTCAAATAAAAACAACAACAACAACAACAACAACACACAACACACACACACACACACACACACACACACACAAAAGAAGAACATGAATAGCAATGGATAAAAACCCCCCACGACGCCACTGACCTTTGGCCTACATGCACATATATGCACTGCCCCCCACAGAGAACATGTAACATTATAGTAACATTACATATAATATCACATCAAATACAGCTAATGCAAGGGCTGAATTTGAAGGAACTGCAAAGTTGTGCCATTTGCCTGTTATACTTCTAAGGAGATAGCAATCCGACTGGCAAAACTAAAGGTCCTCTCAAGGGCAGAGACCTAAAGGTTACAGGATCTTGAAACACTCTCAAGTTTAATTTAAAAGGTTTATTACCTATTTGAATATTTAGTTCAAACAGCTTCCCACAGAATCTGAGAACGCAGTGATGGGAGACTGACACAGTGGAGACAATGCTATCATCGCCTTGCCTCCCTGTACCAGCACAGCGCCCGTGGACGGCTCAGTGGGCAAAGGCAGCTGCTGCCACACCTGGCAGTCTCAGGTCTGTCACTAGGACCCATACGGAAAAGGAGACAACTGACTTAGCACACACACACACACACACACACACACACACACACACACACACACACGAACAGTAAAATGTAATATAATTTTTTAAAAATGTACCAACAATATTCTGTAAGATATGCTCATAACCTTCACCATTGCATGCAATCTTTTCTTTTAAGATTTAAAACACTACTCATCACAGTAGCAATGGAAAATGCACAGTCCCCAGATTTTAACCTTTACTATTACCAGCATGATATAAAAAAGGTGAAATTAAAAATACAAACCATTTTTCTGTAACCACCAATCTCTCTGGCTGTGTGGGGGGGGAGTGGGAGAGTGGAGGTGTGGGTGTGCGGAAAGCTTTGGGGAGCAGGAGCTTTATCTCCCAGCACCACCTAGTGGAAACGCTGAGGAAGCCGACTTTCAGGTGGTTTTTAATTTCCCTATGAATTCTCTGAGTATATAATGTATTTTGAGCACATCAACTGCTTACCCAACCTCCAATGCATCCCAGAGTCCCTGTGCTGCCATTTCTCCTCTCTCAACATCACTTTCTCTTTTCAAAACCCATGAGTTAAATCTGTGCTGTCTGTAAGTGACCGCCGCCGCCACCGTTTCAGAATGCACCCTTAGGACAGCCATAGGCAGCAGGTCTGGGAGAGCACAGTGCTCAGTAAACTCAGCACCTAAGAGAAATCCAATTCCCGCACTCGTCCATTATCTACCATGGTATTACTTAGTGAGGTATTTTAATTCAAAACCATGAAAATAAAAGCCTCTTTAGATAAGTCATTATTAAATATCAAGGGTTTAGTGACTCTAACGAACTAAATAACTATCAGAAGTATTAAATCACACTAAAATTCAGGTCCAAATATGAGCTTATTAAAGAACTAAAGGCACTAAGAAGGAAACCTGACAGTGTGAACGCTGAGGCAGCTGCTGTCTGTGGGAAGCTAAGCTCAGGAAGTTCATGAAGGCGTCGTCATCTTACACTTTTATCTGACGCGTGGATGTCTATATTTCCATAAATTGTTCCAAGACAGACCACATCGCCTCCTTTTGTGTTCACATGTAACTTTTGACTCTGAAAAACAAAACACCACAGAGGATAGAGAAAGTAAGCTTGCACGAAACTTTTTCTCCTGTGCATGTCAACAAAATCATCCAGGAATTTAAGCAAAGTATTGAAAAGATAAACAAGGTGCAGACATCCTGAGACCGCAGGACAGACTGCCACTTCTGCACACCTCTGCCCACATCCCCGGTCTGAGGGGAAACTGCACAGTGCCTCTGGACCCAGGGATATAGGAACAGTCAGCTGCCAGTACCCGCGGTTCTGGTCTGTGCTCAGGACCGAAATGAACCAGCCAAACAGCTCACTGCACCCAAATCCTGTAGGGGAGAGAGCTGGACCCTCAGAAGTGTGGACACTCCTAAGAAGTCAGAGGAGACTGCCCTCTGCCCAAGTCCAGACTCAAGGGGGAATCGCATAGTGTCAACTGTGCCTGCTGGGTGCAAGGACCTAGGAGCAATCAGGGGCAGGACCCCAATCAAAGGTGATTCCTGCCGGTGCCTAGAGCTGGAAGACAGTCTCCAGGAGCATCCACACACCTGAAATCAGAGCACCTGTTCTCAGGAAAGGCTGAAGAAAACAGGAAAACAGCTCTACAGGAGCTGACACAGAGGCCTACAGCAGGACCAAGTCACTCCCAGAAACAGCAAGACAAGCAAACCCCAGAGACAACCCAATGGCTGGAAGCAAGCGCAGGAACCTAAGCAACAGAAACCAAGACGACTTGGCATCGTCAGAGCCCAGTTATCCACCAAAGAAAACACTGGATATCCAAACACACCAGAAAAGCAAGATTTAGATTTAAAATCACGTTTTGATAATGATGGAGGATTTTAAGAAAGACATAAAGAACTCCCTTAGAGAACTGCAGGAAAACACAAGTAAATAAGTAGAAGCCCTTAGAGAGGAAACACAAAAATCCCTGAAAGAATTACAGGAAACACAACCAAACAGGTGAAGGAATTGAAAACGGAAATAGAAACAATAAAGAAAGCACAAAGGGAGACAACCCTGGATATAGAAAACCTAAGGAAGAGACAAAGAGCCGTAGATACAAGCATCACCAACAGAATACAAGAGATAGAAGAGAGAATCTCAGGGGCAGATACCATAGAAAACATCGACACAACTGTCAAAGATAATGTAAAACCCAAAAAGCTCCTAGCCCAAAACATCCAGGAAATCCAGGACACAATGAGAAGATCAAACCTAAGGATAATAGGTATAGAAGAAAGTGAAGACTCTCAACTTAAAGGGCCAGTAAATATCTTCAACAAAATTATAGAAGAAAACTTCCCTAACCCAAAGAAAGAGATGCACATAAACATACAAGAAGCCTACAGACCTTCAAATAGATTGGACCAGAAAAGAAATTCCTCCCATCACATAATAGTTAAAACACCAAATGCACAAAACAAAGAAAGAATATTAAAAGCAGTAAAGGAAAAAGGTCAAGTGACATATAAAGGCAGACCTATAAGAATTACACCAGACTTCTCACCAGAGACTATGAAAGCCAGAAGATCCTGGACAGATGTCATACAGACCCTAAGAGAACACAGATGCCAGCTCAGGTTACTGTATCCAGCAAAACTCTCAATTAACATAGATGGAGAAACCAAGATATTCCATGACAAAACCAAATTTACACAATATCTTTCTACAAATCCAGCCCTACAGAAGATAATAGATGGAAAATTCCAATACAAGGAGAGAAACTACACCATACAGAAAGCAAGAATATAATTTCCTTGCAATGAAACCAAAAGAGAGACACACAAACATAATTCCACCTCTAACAACGAAAATAACAGGAAGCGACAATCACTATTCCTTAATATCGCTCAACATCAACATACTCAATTCCCCAGTGAAAAGACACAGACTAACAGACTGGATACCTAAAGAAGACCCAGCATTTTGCTGCATGCAGGAAACACACCTCAGAGACAAAGACAGACACTCCCTCACAGTAAATGGCTGGAAAACAACTTTCCAAGCAAACGTTCTGAAGAAACAAGCTGGAGTTGCCATTCTAATATCAAATAAAATTGATTTTCAACCAAAAGTCATTGAAAAAGAAAAAGAAGGACACTTCATATTCATCAAAGGAAAAATCCACCAAGATGAACTCTCAATCCTAAATATCTATGCTCTAAATGCAAGGGCACCTACATTCATAAAAGAAACGTTACTAAAGCTCAAACCACACATTGCAACTCACACGATAATAGTAGGAGATTTCAACACCCTACTCTCATCAATGGACAGATCATGGAAACAGAAATTAAACAGAGACACAGAGAAACTAACAGAAGTTATGAACCAAATGGACTTAACAGATATTTATAGAACATTCCATCCTAAAACAAAAGGATATACCTTCTTCTCAGCACCTAATGGTACCTTCTCCAAAATTGACCATATAATTGGTCACAAAACAGGCCTCAAGAGATACAGGAAGATAGAAATAATCCCATGCATCCTATCAGATCACCAGGCACTAAGACTGGTCTTCAATAACAATAATAATGACAGAAAGCCCACATATACATGGAAGTGGAAAAATGCTCTACTCAATGACAACTTGGTCAAGGAAGAAATAAAGAAAGAAATTAAAGACTTCTTAGAATTTAATGAAAATGGAAATACAGCATTCCAAAACTTATGGGACACAATGAAAATAGTACTTAGAGGAAAACTCATAGCTCTGAGTGCCTGCAAAAAGAAACAGGAGAGAGCATATGTCAGCAGCTTGATAGCACACCTAAAAGCTCTAGAACAAAAAGAAGCAAATACACCCAGGAGGAGTAGAAGGCAGGAAATAATCAAACTCAAGGCTGAAATCAACCAAGTAGAAATGAAAAGGACCATACAAAGAATCAACAAAACCAGGAGCTGGTTCTTTGAGAAAATCAACAAGATAGATAAACCCTTAGCCAGACTAACCAGAGGTCACAGAGAGAGTATCCAAATTAACAAAATCAGAAATGAAAAGGGAGATGTAACAACAGAATCTGAGGAAACTAAAAAAATCATCAGATCCTACTACAAAAGCATATATTCAACAAAACTGGAAAATCTGGAAGAAATGGACAATTTTCTAGACAGATACCAGGTACCAAAGTTAAATCAGGAACAAATAAACCATCTAAACAACCCTATAACTCCTAAAGAAATAGAAGCAGTTATTAAAATTCTCCCAACCAAAAAGAGCCCAGAACCAGATGGGTTTAGTGCAGAATTCTATCAGACCTTCATAGAAGACCTCATACCAATACTGTCCAAACTATTCCACAAAATAGAAACAGATCGAGCACTACCAAATTCCTTCTATGAAGCCACAGTTACTCTTATACCAAAACCACACAAAGACCCAACAAAGAAAGAGAACTTCAGATCAATTTCCCTTATGAATATTGATGCAAAAAAAACTCAATAAAATTTTGCAAATCAAATCCAAGAACACATCAAAACAATCATCCATCATGATCAAGTAGGCTTCATCCCAGGGATGCAGGGATGATTTAATATACGGAAATCCCTCAATGTAATCCACTATATAAACAAACTCAAAGATAAGAACCACATGATCATTTCATTAGGTGCTGAGAAAGCATTTGACAAAATTCAACACCCCTTCACGATAAAAGTCCTGAAAAGATTAGGAATTCAAGGCCCATATCTAAACATAGTAAAAGCAATATACAGCAAACCAGTAGCTAAATCAAACTAAATGGAGAGAAATTTGAAGCAATCCCACTAAAATCAGGGACTAGACAATATAGTACTCCAAGTCCTAGCCAGAGCAATCAGACAACGAAAGGAAGTCAAGGGATACAGATTGGAAGGGAAGAAATCAAAATATCACTATTTGCGGATGATATGATAGTGACCCCAAAAGTTCCACCAGAGAACTATTTAACCTGATAAACAACTTCAGCAGAGTGTCTGGGTATAAAATTAACTCAAAGAAATCAGTAGCCTTCCTCTACTCAAAGGATAAACAGGCTGAGAAAGAAATTAGGGAAACTACAACCTTCACAATAGTCCCAAATAATATAAAATATCTTGATGTGACTTTAACCAAGCAAGTGAAAGATCTGTATGACAAGAACTTCAAGTCTCTGAAGAAAGAAATTGAGGAAGATCTCAGAAGATGGGAAAATCTCCCATGCTCATGAATTGGCAGGATTAATATAGTAAAGATGGCCATTTCGCCAAAAGCAATCTACAGAGTCAATGCAATTCCCATCAAAATTCCTACTCAATTCTTTATAGAGATAGAAAGAGCAATTTGCAAATTCATTTGGAATAACAAAAAACCCAGGATATCGAAAACTATACTCAACAATAAAAGAACTTCTGGGGGAAATCACCATCCCTGACTTCAAGCAGTATTACAGAGCAACAGTCATAAAAACTGTATGATATTGGTACAGAGACAGGCAGGTAGATCAGTGGAACAGAATTGAAGACCCAGAAATGAACCCACACACCTATGGTCACTTGATCTTTGACAAAGGAGCCAAAACCATCCAATGGAAGAAAGCATTTTCAACAAATAGTGCCAGTTCAACTGGAGGTCAGCATGTAGAAGAATGCAGATCGATCCATGCTTATCACCCTGTACAAAGCTTAAGTCCAAGTGGATCAAGGACCTCCATATCAAACCAGATACACTCAAACTAATAGAAGAAAAAGTGGGGATGGGTCTCGAACACATGGGCACTGGGGAAAATTTCCTGAACAAAACACCAATGACTTATGCTCTAAGATCAAGAATTGACAAATGGGATATCATAAAACTGCAAAGCTTCTGTAAGGCAAAGGACACTGTCATTAGGACAAAACAGCAACCAACAGATTGGGAAAAGATCTTTACCAATCCTACAACTGATAGAGGGCTAATATCCAAAATACACAAAGAACTCAAGAAGTTAGACTCCAGAGAGACAAATAACCCTATTAAAAAATAGGGGGTTCAGAGCTAAATAAAACATTCTCAGATGAGGAATATCAAATGGCCAAAAAGCACCTAAATAAATGTTCAATATCCTTAGTCATCAGGGAAATGCAAATCAAAACAACCCTGAGATTTCACCTCACACCAGTCAGAATGGCTAAGATAAAAAACTCAGTGACAGCAGATTCTGGCGAGGATGTGGAGAAAGAGAACACTCCTCCATTGTTGGTGGGATTGCAGACTGGTACAACCATTCTGGAAATCAGTCTGGAGGTTCCTCAGAAAATTGGACATTGAACTACCTGAGGACCCAGCTATACCTCTCCTGGGCATATACCCAAAGATGCCCAACATATAAAAAGACCTGTGCTCACTATGTTCATAGCAGCCTTATTTATAATAGCCAGAAGCTAGATAGAACCCATCTGCCCTTCAACAGAGGAATGGATACAGAAAATGTGGTACATCTACACAATGGAGTACTACTCTGCTATCAAAAACAATGACTTCATGAAATTCATAGGCAAATGGAATGAACTAGAAAATATCATCCTGAGTAAGGTATCCCAATCACTGAAAAATACACTTGGTATGCACTCATTGATAAGTGGATACTAGCTCAAAAGCTCGAATTACCCAGGATGCAATCCACAGATCACAGGAAGCTCAAGAAGAAGGATGACCAAAATGCGGATGCTCCCACTCCTTCTTAAAAGGGGAAAATATCCATAGAAGGGATATGGAAGAAAAGTTTAGAGCAGCCACTGAAGGAATGGCCATTCAGAGCCTGCCCCACATGTGGCCCATATATATACAGCCACCAAAACTAGATAAGATTGATGAAGCTAAAAAATGCATGCTGATATAGATCTCTCCTGAGAGACACATCCAGAGCATGTCCAATACAGAGGTCAATGCTAGCAGCAAACCACTGAACTGAGAACAGGACCCCCTTGTGGGGGATTAGAGGAGGGATTGAAAGAGTTGAAGGAGCTTGCAACCCCATAAGAACAACAATTCCAACCAACCAGAGCTTCCAGGGACTAAACCACTACCAAAAGACTATATACATGGACTGACCCAGGGCTCCAACTGCATATGAAGCAGAGAATAGCCTTGTTGGGGCACCAGTAGAAGGGGAAGCCCTTGGTCCTGCCACGGTTGGACCCCCAGTGCAGGGGAATATGGGGGTACAGTAAGGGGGATGGATGGGGGGAGGGGATAGGGAGCTTATGGACAGGAAACCAGGAAAGGGAATAGCATTTGAAAAGTAAGTAAAGAAATAAAAAAAAAAGAAAGAAAAGACAAACAAACAAACAAACAAACAAAAAACCCTGTTCTCCAAAGAATTTGGTTTACAGGGTCACTAACTTCGTCACAGTCACAGATGTGAATTTGACCATCAAATTATCAAAGAACTTTTAGAAAGATCTATTTCCAAAGTAGCTCTGCTTTCAGACCTGAAGCTGACCTTAAGTGAGTTTCTGGAGTCTCTGAACTCAGGAGGCTGTGAGCCAGCATTCATATACATGTGCATTTGCTTAGCGAGAAACGATCATGAGATTTTCCAAAGAGGCCTATGGCTTAAAGACACTGACACTGTAATCTGCAACTTGCCTAATTCCCACACAACATGAAATAAAGTTTAAAGTGACAATAAGTCAGAAATTATTGGGGGCAATTATCATGCTACATACATTTTTTAAGAATGCAATGTGTGACTTACTTTATTCCTTAAGAACGCTGAGTAAATGCAGCGTTCTTATGCTAGCTAATGCCTTAGCTAGCAGAGAGAGCTGGGGAGGGCTGAAGCTCAGAAGCTCAAATGTAAGGTCAAATGCCAGGCCAACCACACCAGCTCTGTGTTCCCCAGCGAGTTTGGATGCCTTTAGGGGCCTCCTACTTTCCATTCTTGACAAGGGAAGATGCTCCAAGAATAAGGCAGGCTTAGCTGAGACTCTCAGTACCTTCTATTCATTCACAGTAATTATTGTTACTAAAATGCTATTTTACACACACATGTCTTAGTCAGGATTTCTATTCCTGCACAAACATCATGACCAAGAAGCAAGTTGGGGAGGAAAGGGTTTATTCAAGTTACACTTCCACATTGCTGTTCATCACTAAAGAAAGTCAGGGCAGGAACTCAAGCAGGTCAGGAAGCAGGAGCTGATGCAGAGGCCATGGAGAGATGTTACTTACTGGCTTGCTTCCCCTGGCTTGCTCAGCTTGCTGTCTGATAGAACCTAAGACTACCAGCCCAGGGAAGGCATCACTCACAGTGGGCTGGGCCCTTCCCCCTTGATCATTACAGCTGTGTCTCATTGAGGCATTTTCTCAATTGAAGCTCCTTTCTCTGTGATAACTCCAGCTTGTGTCAAGTTAACACACGAAACTAGCTAGTACAATTGACCCCTTGTCAACTTGACACAAAAACCACATTTCAATTAAGCCTCAACCCTTACTTTCTTATTCATCCCTAAGATCTAAATATCTTTAAGAGTCCCACAGTCTTTACATATTAAAAGATCAATCCCTTTAAAACAGCCCACATCTTTTAAAATTGAAAGTCCTTAAAATTCAAAGTCTCTTAACTGTGGACTCCACTAAAATACTTTACTTCAAGATGGGAAAATATCAGGGCACAGCCATCATCAAAAGCGAAATCAAACTCCAACCACCCAAAGTCTGGGATCCGCTCACGATCTTCTGGGCTCCTCCAAGGGCTTAGGTCGCTTCTCCAGCTCTGCCCTTTGTAGCACACCCCTTGTCTTCTAGGTTCCAGCTGCCTGTTCTCCACTGCTGCTGCTGCTCTTGGTGGTCATCTCATGGTACTGGCATCTCCAAAACGATACTGTCTTCCACTGCAACTGGGCTTCACCAATAGCCTCTCACAGGCTCTCTTCATGGTGCCAAGACTCAACTACCTTGCATGACCCCCTCAGTCCTGGGCCATCAACTGCAACTGAGGCTGCACCTTCACCAATGGCCTTCCATGGCCTCTCACAGTGCCAAGCCCTCAACTGCTCTTCATGACCCCTTCCTGCCTTCAAAACCAGTACCACCTGGGTGACTTTCCTTACATATTACCAAGTACAACTGCAGCACCAGGTACAACCTTGGCTGTCTCTGGAACACAGCATCTTTGTGCTCTTAGAAAACACTTCCCAGAAGATTTCACCTCAGTAATTCTGGTCTTTTCTTAATCACCACTAATTTCTTAGCTCCAGCTGACCAGCATCAATAGCCCCAGTAACTCAAAGGTTTGCTTTAGTAGTTCTGGTATCTTGTTAATCACACTTGATTCTTCAGCCCCAGCTAATCAGAAACACAGAATCGTCACAATCAAAACAGTAACAGCCCTGACAAGAGTCTTTAATCTTCCCTCTGAAATTTCACAAGCCAGGCCTCCATCTTCTGCACTGTTCTCAACATTATCTTCCAAGCTCCTACAGAAGCTCTTAACATCTCAGTGGTTCTTCTAGCTCAAAGTTCCAAAGTTCTTCTACAGTCCTCCCCAAAACATGGTCAGGTTGTCAAATTCTGGTACCAATTTGTCTTAGTTAGGGTTTCTATTCCTGCACAAACATCATGACGAAGAAGCAAGTTGGGGAGGAAAGAGTTTATTTAGCTTACACTTCCACATTGCTGTTCATCACCAAAGGAAATCAGGACTGGAATTTAAGCAAGCCAGTAAGTAACATCCCTCCTTGGCCTCTGCATCAGCTCCTGCTTCCTGACCTGCTTGAGTTCCAGTCCTGACTTTCTCTAGTGAAGTGTGCAGAAATAGAAACCCTAAGAATACATAACCCTATGTTTGGTGCTAAATAAGTGAAAGACATATTAATAGATGATCATGAATTTAAGATATTTTACCATATTTCTATAAACCTAGGCCAGCTATCTTACCAAAGTGTCTGCATTTATGAGTGTAAGTTAGTTAAGGCCACGATACAAGAATAATTCTCTTAGTACAGGGCTAGTGTCTTAGTGTCTTTCTCTGCTGCTGAGATGAAACATGACCAAAACCAACACTGGGTAAGAGCTGGGTTCCAGATTACAGTCCATTGTTGAGAGAGGCTGAGACAAGAACCTACCCTGTGCAGGAATGTAAGCAGAGACCATGGGCAGGGCTGCTCATTAGCTTCCTCTGCCCTCTTTCTTACAGCCTAGGACCACCTGCCTAGGGGTGGCACCACCCACAGTGGGCCAGACCCTCCATATCAATTACTGATGAGGAAAATGCCCCCACAGACTAGCCTACAGGCCAATCCGAAAGTCAGATCCTCAGTTAAGGCTCCCTCTTCGCAGCGGGCTCTAATTGGTGGCAAGTTGCAACAAGCCAGAAGAATGAGTATCGCTTCAGTTCTAAGTCTTTTTTGAGCTATTATATTTGTAAAGACTGTGAGTTCATAGCTTTATTTTCTCGTAAAGAACAAATACAAAATAAAAAAAAGGATTAAACTCTGTCTTGAAATAACTGAAATTAATTCACCAAAACTGAAGTATCATTGAGTGAATAAGCATTTCAAAGGAAGAAAAGAAATTACAGTATTCTTATTCAGTTAGTCATTCAAGATGAAGATTTTATTGCATTTTTTTTTTTATAAGAACCCAAACCAACTATATGCTAAAAATGCTATCTGGGGTATCCTTATTCTTTTATGATGTTTGCACAATTAGTTCTTTTAAGCTGCCGCATCTGCAGACAGGCAGGGAAAGCAGGTATGCAGATAAAGGTGGACAAATGAACCAGTGAGATAGAAACAGGATCACTCTCACTGCTTCTAAAGGTAAAGCTCAGAAATTACAGCCCAAAGGTGACCACATTCAGTGAAGCCGTCCAAGTATGGGTTCTGACCCTGCAAATGCTGTAACAATTAGAGAGAAGAGGGACCTTCCCCAGAGAGTATATTTTGAAACACTTATGGCTCAGACCAATCTCATTTTAAGAAAACGGAATGTAAAAATGTTAATTACCAAACAGGAGGAATCATCTGCTGCTCTGTAAGACTGCCTGCCTGACCCTCTTAACTCACATTAAAAGTCTCGGTAAATCTGCCACGTACTTTAGTAAGTAGAAGAAAAAGAAAATGCTGCAAAATGTACTCTGCATCAATGATGCTTCAGTTTTAAATTAACTTCAGTAATTTCAAGATAGAGTTTAATTCCTTTTTTAAAGTACATTTTTTAGTACATGTTTTTAAGTACTTTTTTTAAGTTATATAGTATCTCAAAATCCTAAAAAAATATACTTTGGAGTTTTACTACACTTTGAAATGAAGTCTATAATAATAATTATGATACTATAATTATATAAAAGTTTCAAAGATGCTATTTGTGCTTTTTAAGGCAAAATTTTTAAAGAATGTCTAAAGAAGAAAGAGGATCATCTAAATAACAAACTAAGCCTTGTAGTTTGTAGCAGTAAAGGATTTGTGCAACTGGAACAAAGTTACCTTCACAGACTGCAAGATGCTGGTCCCCTGCTCAGTGTCAATTTTACAGCTATCGCACTCAATATTCTGCACTCTCACAGAGCCAGCCCCTGATGACTCGATATTCAAATCTAGAAGCAAAAGCAGAAAGAAGAAAAAGGTCAGTTCCTAGGCCTTGGGGTATTTTAATGTTCCCTAGATTCCCAGATCCTCAGGGATTCGCTGCAGTACTGAGTCGGAGATCAGTATGGTTTCTTTCTGAAAACAAGAGGTCTTTCCTAAGGCAGCAGGGTCGAAGGCAGGGCCTCTCTGGCAGTTTAGAGATCATAGCTCCTGGCTTGTATCATCAAGAGAGGCAATACCACAGGTGGGAATGAAGGCACTGAGATAGCCATCCTCGTAGGCAGGTGCTCTAGTCTCCTAGGGAGTATCGTGGAAGCCCCATGCCACCAAAAGAACACACAGAAATGAATAAGGATACAACATCGAGCTAACAAGTCATCGAAAGTCAGCTGAGTCGGCTAGCCTTGTCCTGTCATCCTCTTAATTTAAAGAACAATAGAGTGGATCAGTGTGTGATCAGATCAGTCTACTTTAGCCTTTCACAGCCCCAACACGGGAATATTACCACGCAACTATATCTCATGGAATAACCAGAGACACTTTTAAAAACTGAGTAATAAGGATTAAAGCCACAAGAGTGTGGATAAATAGAAGTGCATTTAAAAGAAAATTTGGAAAAAAGGAATCGACAGGTGGTCTTCTCGACTGCAATTTAAAGTGTCACCTGAGATATCTCTTTATAAAAACAAAATGATTGCATGGCTTTATGGTGCATGCCTTCTATCTCGGCATTTAGGAGACAGAGGCAGGGGGATCTCTGAGTCCAAAGTCAGCCTGGCCTACACTGAGTTCCAGGACAGCCAGGGCTCTGTAAAGAGACGGTCTCAAACAAGACAGACAAACAGCAATAGCAAAGACTAAAAAGTGACGATGAGTATGCAATGCATTGATATTAATGATCCCCTTACGCTGGAGTACAGAGACATACACTATTGTCCTGCTACCTTGGTGTGTTAAAACGCTGACCAAAACCATTTGGTGAAGGAAAGGTTCATCTCCCAACTTACAGTCCATCACGCAGGAAAGTCAGGGCACAAACTGAAGAAGGATCAGAGAGGAACACCGTCTTGCTCACTATGAGTCTCTCAGCTTGACTTTTTTTTTTTAATGCAACCCAGGACCAACCTGTGTGATTGGGCCTTCCCTAATCAATCATTAATCAATGCTTCTCGATTAATGCAGATTTGCCTACAGGTCAATCTGATGAAGGCATTTTCTCATTGAGGTTCCCTCTCCCGGGTGACTCTAGCTTGTGTCAAGCTGACAAAAAAACTAACCAGCACAATTATGTTCCCCCAAAGCAAGTGATTGGGACCCAATGCTACAATTTTAATTGTTACAGTATGAATTTCCTCAACTACACCACAATGGGTTAAATGAGCAACAATACACTCGAGAGGAAAAGAGAGTACAAAAGCCAAACACTGATACAAACAGAACTGCCCAACTGAGTCCTGTCACGTAGCAAGAAACAAGGCAGATCTGACAACTATACGGACAAGGAAGGGATCTGAAGCACACTGCTCTTTGGAAAGTAGGAGAGGCAATTAAGGCTCGAAGCAGCAGTAGTAATGGGACACCCACTGGGTCACTCTAATCACAAGCTGGAGGAACAAACACCAATACGATCAGCTATGTAGATCTGAGGGGCAGATGGAATCGAGGCACTACACTGGGAGCAGGCCTCTCGCTCTGAAAAGCAGCAATGAGGAGATTTGGGAGAGCCAGCAGGGGTAATATCCATCTCCCAGGAGCTGTTTTAAGTTTTGCTTCCCTTTCCTTTGATACCCATCTTACTCTGCACCGTGCTAAAACCCCAGCAGCACCTCCAGATTACTATATTTTGGAGGTATGGTCTCTTATCCATTTAGGCTAGTTGGGAGTTGAGACGAAATAAAGCACAAATAACGGCTGAGCCATTCCAGTCAGCTCCAATCCTAGCCCTGCCTATTGTATTTAAGGTGGAAAGGCATCTAAGAAAGCAAATTTCATAACGCCACCATGCACGGGGCCTTTTGTTTGTTCAGTTACACTGTGTGTCTTCTGATACTTCCTTCATTTCTTTGTCCTCATCTGAAGTGGGGACAAACGCATCCACCCAACTACGTGACTGTGAGGGTTAATAAAAAGAACCTTATAAGAAAGAGGTAAATGGTGCTATTGGTATCAACAGCAACACCACCCTTTAGTTCCAAGGAGAATGAGAGCCTCGAGAAACCTTTCTAGAAAAATATGTGTGCTCAGCGGTTTGCATCTGGGAAATAACGGGACGCAGACACCTAAGAAACGTTTTGCAGGTACCATAATTAATTTTCCCAGGCAGCCTTAAATATGTGTCTTGCTTCAAAGTTTGTTATTCCCAGAGAATTTACTCATGCCTACATGAATAGACACATACTTTCCTGGGAGCCTGTTGGAAAGCAAGTATTTTTTCCTACGTTAGCTGGACGCCTCTATACATAGAGTTGACTAGGGACCAGAGCCCCAAGATGTGGACTACCAAACCACTGGATAGTTATCAGGAAACCTCAACGCTGAACGATGCTAATGGCTGTGACAAAAAAGAACATGGGGCTCCACAGTGTAATTAGATTCAGATTGTTCCAATACAAGCTTCCATTCAGTTTTAATTTTCCTCCGGAATCGGGAACCTAACGCTTAAACACTACTCAGGAACCCAGGAGTGTGGCTTTAGAAAAGAGACCCCCGGAAAGGGCCAACTAGGTGAGACGGTATTTTGCGACCCAAACCCGTTTTCACATCACTTGCCAAACTTGACGGGTGCTTTCACCTCCACCGACGCCTCGGGATCAATGTCCTCTGACAGAATGGCCATCTCCTGCAGAGCAGCGTCATACTTGACCTGCAGGCTGTCTAGGCCACGCGTCCCGCTCCCCACGCCGCTCACCGCCACTAGCACGCGGTCGCCTTCCGGGTACGCGAGGGGATCCAGGGGCCTCACCGACAGGTGGCATGGGAGCCGCGCCCTCAGCCGCCCAAACCGGCTCACCCTCAGCGTCCACTCCCTCAGATCCCCGCGTGCCAGGCCGGCCCCAGGGTTCGCGGGCACCGATCCCCGCCGCTCGGCCCCACCGGAGACGCATGTCCTGGCCCCCAGAGCTCCGAACAAGGCGCCCGCCCGCACCCGGGACGCGCAAGGAGAGAGGCGGCCGAACATGCTCTCCCTCGGAACCCTTCAGCCTCGGCTCGCGGGTCCTGAGACCGCCCGAAACACGAGCTGCCTCGGGCCAGTCAGAAAGGCGACCGTAAGCACGGTTCCGCCGAGGAAGAACGAGCCAAGTCCCAGCACAGCACTTAACGACTTAAATCTCAGCCTCAAAACGATGCCGGTAGGAAAATTAAAAAAAAAAAAAAGTGTCCTGTTGAAACCCTGACCCTGACTAGCCACCTATTTCCGCCCCTTTGGCGGAGGCCGTCGGGATATGTAGTTTTAAAGGAGCCAAACATTGAGGGGTTCTGGTAGCTTTGAAACTACATATCCCATGAGACAATGCGACGAATACGCAGAGTGACAAGAGCCGATTGGTAGAGAAGCCCCTGTTGCTTTCCTGTTGCTTCAAGCCCATTGGCCAAGAGATCAAGAAAGAAAAAAAACTTAATCTAACTGACCAATGGAAAGGTAATATTTCAGCTGTGTGGTTACTTTGGATACGGAGAACGCGACTCTGGAGAGGGTGGAGTTTTGAAGTGAGACCCCAGAGACCAAAACACACGGAGAAAAATAAGAATCAGGACAAAAAGAAAGGGTAAGAAGCACCATGTTTATAGATGGGAATTAGATTCAAAGTTAGGAATACCCTCTTTAGATGGCTAGAACCAAACATCACCAAACTAATGTGGGTCCCTTGGAATAGAGAATCCCGCTAGCAAGAGATCTTAGCAAGAGAGGATAGACGCATTCTGTTGTTTCCTCCCTTCTCTGCCCTTTAAGGAAACTACCTCTTAGAAAATACTAGATAGGAAAAGTGTTAGAATCCTGGCTCTTTCTTAATTGTAAGTGACCTTAAGTCAGTCATTGGTTGCCTTTGGGTCTTAACTGTTTGCATATAAAATGACGTTTTTCTTGCATCGTGTTAAAGGTTTCTTTTTTCTTTTTTCCCACAAGTATCAAACGAAACAATGGACAACAAAGATGTACGGTCTACCAAACGATTAAAGTATTTTAGGAATGACATATTTCTAAGTTGCTAAGAGATTTGGAGACAATTGAACTTGTTTAGAGAGCAATCTAGAGCTCTTTCCTTGCAACTGAACCTTGGCCTTAGTGATAAAATAAATCTCTCTCTCTCTCTCTCTCTCTCTCTCTCTCTCTCTCTCTCTCTCTCTCTCTCTCTCTCCTCTCTCTAAGATAATAAGACATGTTAGGAGATGTCAGATTATTTTCCTGGCCCTAGTTTTGATATATAGACTGTGCTAAATAACTCTAGAAGTTAACTCTTTTCTGTTTATTATTCAGTAGGCAGTAAAGATAATGGAAAATGTGGGCTGTGGACATGATTTCATCCATACTTGCCTACTCTTCTCCCCCTTTCTCCACAGTCTTCAAATAATTCCCTAATTCCCTCACATACAGATTTAACTAATTCTAAGTCTAATGTGGTGGTGTTCACTTGTAGTTTTTCGGAATTTGGGAAGTTGAAGCAGGAGGATCTCAGATCTGAGGTCCACCTGGACTATATACTGAGAGCTCTGTCTCAAATAGAGTACAAAATAAATAAATAAAATGATACCTTTAAAGATTGGAACTCTCAGCCAAACATGTGACCCTCCCAATTCTTGGAACCTAGAATGACAGAGCGATAGGTATAAAGTCCTTGCCAGTGTCTGTGTTATTCTCTTAGTGACGACTATGGTAGTGGTGATGGCACTGCGGCAGCCCAGCCCTTCTGTCAGCCGTCTGAGAAACCCCCTGTCCTTAAGGACTTCCACTAAGGAAAAACCTACTCTTGACTCTGCAGGAAAAAAAAATGTTGGGAGAAGCTAGTGTGAAAGAGGGTTGATTCAAAAGAGATTCTAAACACAGGTTTAAGCAGCACCGGGGTTGGTAGGGGTGGCTGCTCACTCAGGGAGAGAAAGAGTCATACCCAAGAGCACCGGTGTAAACCTCTCAGGCTCTCTTGAGCTTGCCCTTAAGCGCCTTGGCAGAAGTCTTACAGATTCATTCTTTTAATGACTCTCAAGTTATGCCTCAAAGGATTTCTAGGAAACTTCTTTAAAACCTTTTCCCTCCCCCTTTTCAATAAGTGTGATTATAGGATAGCTCTAGAGATGTCTTGGATTGGATGGCAATGCTAAAATAAAACCATGTGTCACAAGAATTATAAAAGGGATTAAGATTAAGACATGTCCTTTACTGGAAATAGGATTTTTGGTAAGATTTCTAGAAAATTCCTGGTGTATAGCTGGGAAAGAAGAAAGGCCACATATGTTTAGGTCTTACATGTGATTCCTTGCTCCTTCAACAACCTAAGTTGGAAATATCACTATAAAAGAGATAGTGACTTTCTATTGGTAACCATCATAGATAATATTGTTTCTGCTGGTGACAAGCACTGCCAGGCTCTGGAATGAAGGCTTCTTTCCTTCCCAGGTCTCCATCGTTTCCTGTGTTTGCCTCCTGCCTCAGGAGGCTATAACACAGATCTCATGATAAGCAGGAGCCCACTCAGTGAGTCACGCCATTGGCTTGGGTTCCATGTGGACGTATATACTCAGATTAGTCTTCAAATTAGCTTTTTATGAAAACCCAGAGACATACTTTTTGACGTTTGAAAAAGGCACGAGCAAGTTGAAACTGCACTCTGATTTGCTGTGGAAGTGCTGTATATATTTGGACTAAATATGCACCCTTAATAAATTACCCTGTTTCTATAGTAATTTTTTCCTTTTCTGAGAAAGATTAAATGAATAGAATTGGCCACTGAGCCATAATGATATCTGTGACATAGTCATTATTCCATCACTTCCGAATAAAGAAACTAAAACTTGTCGAAGAATCACCTTCCTGGTTTTACGAGGTTGGAACCTGGAAATCTGATGGAGAGTAAGAATGGTGTAAGACATTAACGTTACTAACGCCCGACAAGCTGACAAGTATCAGATTCGTCTACATGTAAGTGTCTGATAGAGTTTTCACAGCCTGTTCCCACGCATCGTCTCACTGTTAAGAAGGACTTATTCTTCCCCCTGCATGACAGTTGAAGAAACAGATTGAGAATCATAAGATGAAGCCGTTATGGCCCCTAAAACTGGTTTTTGAGGGATGAAGGCGTTAAATTACAAACGTACGAGTTTTTTGTTTGTTTGTTTGTTTAATAGGACTGCTTATTATTAGCTATTTCTCTGCTGGGTGAGGCCAATTTAAGCCAGATTAGAGTATATTAAATGCAGGTTTATTGGGAAGCTGCTCTTGGGCGGGCAAGTTCATTGGCCCCAAGAAAGGAGGGAAGTCCATGGGAAGGGAGAGAGAGAAGAAGGGGGAGAGAGAAAGAAAGAGCACAGAAGCAGAGAGAGAAGGACAGCAAGGAAACCTAAATGCCAGGATTATATAGGGAGGAGCCCTTGGGGGAAGGATAGCACAGCCCCTGGGCTGGCAAGTTCAGGGTTGGAGGCAGGGTGCGCCAGGTGGGGACTGAGGGATGCTGGGAGAACCTGGAGGCCAGGTCTGCTTTGATATGTAAAATATCAAATGTAAAATATAAGGCCTCAGTCCCTTGTCCTGAGGTCTGAAACCACACACTTAGAGTTTGAGAGTTTATTACTCCCCAATAAGAGAGTAATACTTCAATAAATTTTATATTTGTAATATCATATAGCAATTAAAAAATAATATCCTGAAATAATCCATAATATAATATTGGGTAAAATAGCACATACTAACCTTTATGCATAGTCCGATCTCAATTCTGTAACAACAATAATAAATTTAGTATAGAATCATATCACAGAAACAATTCTGGAAGGACGTACACCACTTTATAAATGACGGTTATCTCCGAGCAGTGAGGTGGGATGATTGCATCTTTTGCGTGTTATCAGCAGTGATCACGTTTGGCATCTTTACTAGGGAGAAACAGTAAGGACTTCTTCCTGTGTATTGACTCCCAAGGCTGTCTCAGAAATTCAGGGAACTTCTTAGCATCCAAATATAAGTGCAGGTGTGTGGAGTATTTCCTAACAAATCAGTGTGGGAGCTGGTGACTTTTATTATTACTTTACGTTCAATTCACGGACAGCAGAGGGCATAAGAGTTTTCCGAAGAAAAAGTAATCAGAGGATTAAGTAGCTCAGTTAAAGGGATGAAGGCTATGAGACCGTGCTCACTTCTGAATTATAATTAACGTTAAAACGTACCGTCTGCAGTTTCTGCTATTCTCACGAGACAGTGATACACTCAAAACACTAATAGCTATCTCTCCTGAGAAGTATAGAGTGAATATGTAGGTAGACCCATTGAAATCACCATGTGCAACCATCCCTGTGATGTTTCACTGAGCTTGCTGGCTAACTTGAAACTTCAGGGGAAGCATTTGGATCTCCCAGGCAACCACGAAGTTGGCCACAGATTTTTCAGATGCCCCTTTGAAGATGTTTAACTCCCAATGTACGTTTTATTTGAGAGATACTATATTTTAAATGATTTTTTTTCCTATAAGTATTGGGAGGACCAGACGGTCGCTTTGAAATGTTACTGTGGTGATATCTCACGATAATTGAGCCTCTAAATCCTGAACCATTTTTCATTCCTGGATGAACTTTGATTGTATTATCTTTTCTGTATAAGTTGGTGGATTCAACTAATGGTTTAATGAGAGTTTGTGTATTTCATGTTTATGTGAGTTATTAGTCTGAAATTTTCTTTGACATCTTTTTTTCTTTTAGGTAACAGGGTAAATTAGGGGAGAAGTGTACTGTGTACACTTTTCTATTTCTGAGAGCATTAATTGGTAATGTGGTTTGGTTTTGTTTTTCTCAAAAATTAATCTCCTTTCTTGTTTGTTTTTTTGTTGTTTTCTTGTTTTGTTTTTAGATTTATTTCTACTTTAGTGCTCTATGTACTACTTTAGTGCTGTATGTATATTGGCAGGCCAGAAGCAGGCATCAGACCTCATTCTAGATGGTTGTGAGCCACTGTGTGGTTGCTGGGATTTGAACTCAGCACCTTTGGAAGAGTAGCCAGTGCTCTTAACCACTGACCTATCTCTTCAGCTAAATCTGCTTTCTTTATGTGAGTCTTCAATTTATAAACAAAGTCTCTCCTTATTTTCTTTCTCGTTTGCTCAGCTCTTACCTGGATATGTGTGAGATTTGCATTCCTTTATGCGTGCACCTTAGCTGTGTTTGTATGCTGTGAGTTTTTCTCTCATTCTGGAGGATGTACTCGAATCTGGGTTCATATCTGCCGATTCTTTCCTAATTTTAGCCAATCTTGTATTTAACGTCCCAAAAGAGTTTCCTTATTTTTTAATTAGATTTATTTTATGTGTATGAATGCTTTGCTTGAATGGGTGTCTGCGCTGCACACCACATGCGTGCCTAGAGCCTGCAGAGCTCAGAAGAGGATGTCAGATCCCCGGAACCTGGAGTTACAGACAGATGAGAACTGTCATGGATGCTGGGAATCCAACGCTGGTTCTCTGCAAAAGCAACAAGTTGCTTAATGGCTGGGTCATCTCTCTAGCCCCACATTTTCTTCCTCATGGCCGTGTCTTCATCGTTAGGGGGTTGACTTGGTTCCTTTACAAATCTACTTTCTCTTTAAAATTGCCCTGTGCCTTGTAGTTCCTTCCTGCCTCAGTTTTGCCTCTTTGAACTATTTTGAAATTTATTTATGGCGCGTTCAGCGTGCACACTGCTGTTTCCCTCTCACCATTCCCCCGGGGCTTTATTTCCTATCGTGGCCTCTAAATCTCTTATTGATCTCTCTTCTCCAGGAGTTCACTGTTGAGGCGCTCCGTTCACAGCTAAGTCGGGATGCTTCCCTCCCGGCTGGTGAAGAACAGCTTCATCCTAAGGCTTGTAATCTTGTGGTCATGGGAAAGTCTTTAATTTTTCACCATCTCATTTGTCTTTAGGTTTTATCTCTTTAACATAAGCTGGCTCATTCATACAGGAAACGAGTGTAAACTATAAGGTACAAGGAACTGAATAAGGAAATGAACATATTTTTGCAATTTCGTTGTGTTTTCATTTCCCTTGTTTATCTTATACCTTTCCTGTGGGCTGAACTGAAAGCCACGAGGACCAAAAGACTTCTCAGATGGAGAAGAAGGAGGGAAATCCCTGTTTGTTTTTATTCTGTCGGCCATAAGGCCAGCTCCACTCAGATTTGCCCTGGCATTGTCAGGTCACACGGACACCAGAGCATGAGACATTGAGCCTTTAATAGAGAAAGGGGTGGGGCGAGGATGTAGGGGATGCCCATGGTCCCTAAGTGACAGCATAACGTAAGATTAGGATAGAATCTAGTCTCTCAAGTTCAAAGAAACCACAAAAAGCTAGAAAGAAAGTACAGGGGAATTTTATATGAGAAGTCTTGGGAAAATGATCCTTGATTTTACATTTGATCTCTGCAAAAAAAAAAAAAAAATGGCCTTCACCTCTACATAAGCATGGAAGTCAGCCAAAAATTTAGTTAAGATTTGGAGAAATTGACAGCAATAAAACACCAAGCTGTCAAAAGAGCAATGCCAGTGGGAGTGTGCCGGAGAGCTCAGGGTGTTGAGAAGAGATCTGTCCTGTATCCTGATCTCTACGCAGCTCAGCGCTCCATAGATGGTAGAGAGCTGTAGATGGAGAGTGCTTTTACCCTGTGTAAATGTGAATAGTGAGCCCTAGGAACCACCCGCAGACAGACAGCCCCGTCTGATCTGTGAAGCAGAAGCCTTGGCGGTGAATTCTGTTGAACATTTTAAGAAAAAAAAAATCATACCTACAAAAACTCTTCCAAAAGTTAGAAGAGGGGTTGGGGATTTAGCTCAGTGGTAGAGTGCTTGCCTAGCAAGTGCAGGGCCCTGAGTTCAGTCCCCAGCTCCGAGAAAAAAAAAGAAAAAAGAAAAAAGAAAAAAAAGTTAGAAGAGAATCCTTCCAAACTCACTTTAGGAGGCCTGCATTGTCCTGTGAGGGGATGCATGGGATCTGAGACAGGGTCTCTCTGTGTCGTCTTGGCTGGCCTGGAACTCACTATGTAAACCAGGTTGTCCTTGAACTCTCAGATTACAGAAATCCATCTGCCTCTGCCTCCAGAGTGCTAGGATTAAAAGCCCTTGCCCACAACCATCTCACTGCATTGTGTTTTTAACAAAACCAGACAAAGATGTTGTCAGAAACAAAACAAAACAAAACCCCCTGCAGAACAATGTTCCCCTCACACACGGAAACACAGGGTCAAAGCCTGTGAGGAAGCCTAGTCTATCCAAATGAGGACCAGTCCTAAAATGTAAGGTTAAGTTTATCAGACGTATTTAGTACTGTGACAACAAAAACAGCCTGAAGGGCAGATTTATCTTGACTCATGGTTTCAGGGGTCACTTAGCTTTGTTTCCATGGTCACTTGGTTTTGTTGTTGTGAGTCATCATCGCACCATGGGAACCATAGCGCTAAGTTTTAGAAGATTATAGGAGACAATCCAAATGCGGGAGGATGCTGAGGATATCTTAGGTACTGCTCAAAGTACATGCTACATAAAATAAACAATGTATCATTAAAAGGAAAACTGATCTTTGAAAGACAGCAGAAAGAGAAGTAAATCTAACACAGAAAAGAGTTGCAAAAGGCACGTTCTGTAAAGGACTATTATCCAAAACATGCAAAAGATTTAAAACTCAGTAACAGATTTTAAAAGCAACCCAATATCCTTAACAGACATCGTACTAAGGAAAATGTGGAGATAAGAAATGCTGAGTTGAAAATATGTACAGCATAAAAAATTAATTTATGTAAATTAAAACTGCAAGCCACTTCAACAATCCCTAGAATGTCTACAGCTAGAAATCCTGACAATACCAAGTGTTGGCAAGGGTACAGCATCTCAGGAACCCTTGCTTGCTGCTAAGTTTCACTGTAAAAGGGTGTGACCACATCTGAAACCAATTTGCAGTTTCCCAGAAAATTAAATAAATAGTACCTTATTACCCAAGACGGAGGTATATAGTCATACGAAGAAGACTCACCCTGTAATGTTATTAGCAACTTTATTTGTGCTAACCTAAACCTTGAAACAAATGAAATGTCTTTCAACTGGTAAATGAGAAGTAAATTGCAGTGTATGTCTGCAGTAGAATGGAATCCAGCAAGAAATTAACACGGGTAAATGTAGCTCACAGAAGCCAGACATGTCTATGGTTCTGTCTTACTTTAGGAAACAGTAGCAAAGTAGTGTAGATATGGTCACTTATACATCACAGGAGGAATTTTCCTTAGACGTGACAGCTGGAAGTCCAGTATGAGAGAACCAGCATAACCATGTTCAAACGAGGCCCTGCTGAACAGCAGGCTACCTACACTTTGTGTCCCTGCGTGTCAGAAGGAGAGTTAAGTAGCACTCTGTCCTCTTCTCTGCTGGCTCGAAGGCACCAGTCCCGGTCACGGCCTGGTATTCCAACTGGCCCTACCTCCAATACCACCGATTAGAGTTAGATTTTAACATAAATGGCAGCATGTGGCTGGCGTGCGGCATCCATTTCATAGCAGAGCCGAGTGGGATGAGGAGTGCGTAGGAAAGGACACAGGAGAAAACTTTAGAGCAATGGGAAGGTCTTGGTAGTGACTGGGTTACAGTCACTATCTGTAAGAGCTCATCACATTATACACTTATCAGTGTGATTTTTATCATGCACAGTTGCGTATCAGTAAAATTGACTACAAAACTTCATTCCTGATACTCTTTTCCTCTCATGTTTCTGGACATGAGACCTCAGGTTTTGGTCATTACCACTATGGTTCTGGTCAGTGTTTGGTGTTGGTCCCTCCAGAGACAGACATCTGACTGAGTCTCGGGAGGGCATGGTGTCTATCCTCCTCTGGGAGTCCTACATCCCCATCTGGTCTCAACTGTACAGTTCCCAAAGCTCCTTTACTAGTCGCTCATGTCACACCTTAAAGAATTCTTAGGGTTTTATTTTCCCTACCAAACTCAGTATCTGTCTCTCACCACTCTATGACCGCTCCGTGTCTCTGCCCCTCCTCATCCGGGTCTCTTTGCTCATCATCTCAGTGGATAAGAGTGGTGATACCTTGTTGCTGTTCCCAAATTTCCTCATCAGCACATTGATATTCTTAAATGCCTGAGCTCTAAACTGTTTCCTTCTTTAAGATAAGGTTCTGGGTTGATATGGTACTCTGAGGGAGCTGGGTGAGACATTTTTCTCATCAACAACTGAGAAATGTATTTTTATTTAATATAATTTATCCAAATATTTATTCATACAAATTCTATTTAAATATTTATTTATTTAGCTTTCTGTTATTTAGATATTTTATTTAGATTTGTGCTATTTAAATATTTTCTTTAGATTTATGTCATTTAAATATTTTATCCAGATTTTGTTATTTACCTGTTTTATTTAGATTTATGTTATTTAAATATTTATTTAGATTTATGTTAATTAAATATTTAGATTTGTGTTATTTGAATGTTTTATCTAGATTTGCATTGTTTAAATATTTTGTTTAGATTTGTGTTATTTGAATATTTCTTTTATTTAGGTTTGTGTCACTTAGACATTTTTATTTAAATTTATTTTACTTAAGTGTTTGTTTTTATTTAAATTTGTTTTATTTATTTTATTTTCTTTTTCTTGCTTCTTCCAACACAAAGGTAGGACAACTGGTTTGGTAAAGTATTGCTTTAATCCTGTAATTGATAAGCCTTTGTCCTCTAGAGCAACTAGCTTAGGTAAGTGACTCTGTGGAGGAAGACTAATGTGGAGTTTCACTTCCGGTGCATTGAAACAGGAAATGCTTACTTAACCAAAAAGAGAGACTGTGAAATACATAGACTTGGGAGGGGAAACTTGACCTACTTCATGTGCTGTGCATGGTGGCTCTTCCCTGACCTGGAGTTGACTAAGGACATTTTGAAGGCTGTCTTGCTCACTTTCTTTTTCTTCAATATCCAATGTCCTGCACAATTCTAATCCTATGTTTTAGATCTTATGGTGTACTATGGAGAGCAAACCTCCCTTTGTAGTTTGTTCTGCATTCACACTAATACTGGATTAGAGCTCTGTGTTAAACTCCTGGACAGGACCAGCTCACAGAGCTTGTGTACCCAAGACAAAAGAACCGGCCAGTGGTGGGTGGATGCTCACAGTTATGGTGGAGTGGCTGCTATGCTCTGGACTGAGGCTTCACAGGCATCGCTCCATGCTCCATTTCAGGTCACCACTGTCAACCCCTTTAGCAGCTGATGGGACAGCTAGAGGTTCAAGATTTTACTTAGGTCACACAGGACTCTGAACTTCAAATCATGCCTGGAGACCAATTTAAAGTGGTGACCCCCAAGGCCGTGTCGGGGGTGGGGGGAGGAGAAGGAAAAGGAGGTAGAGTGGAAGGAGGAGGAGGAGGGCAAGGAAGAGGAGGAGGAAAAGGAGGAGGAAGAGGAAGTGGAGGAGGAGGGGAAGGAAGAGGAGGAGGGGAAGGAAGATGAGGAGGGGAAGGAAAAGAAGGAGGGAAAGGAAGAGGAGGAAGAAGGGGGGGAGGAAGAGGAGGGAGTAGTCATCTATTGCAAAAGCCTAAGAAGAAAGGGCTTTTCCAAGACCATTGGGGGAAATCTTTAAACACTTTATGTATGTGTGCCTAGTGAGTTAATGGGTGCACATGCATGCAGGTCTCTGTAGAGGTCAGAAGATGGGGAATGTATTCCTTGGAACTGGAATTAGAGGACATTGGGAACTACTTGATGTAGGTGCTAGGAACCCAACCCCGGTCTTCTTCAATAGCAGTTAAGTGCTCTTTACTGCTGAGCTATCTTTCCAGATCTATGGAGAAAGTCTTAAATGAGATGTAATATAAATGGCTAAGGACCATAAGTCATAGTTTTAATAAACCCTGTTGTTTATTAGTGATGATCTTGGGTGCATCCTCTATCCTCACTGAATTTCAAATTCCTTCACTACAAAATGTAGATAATTTTTATGGTATATGATTGAAAAATACATGGTATATGCTAGAAATAGAGGAAGAGAAGTGTTATCTAAATGATCTGTTTACCAAGGGCTTTTAAATGCTGTTATTGGTGCACAGTGAATGGTCATTGGGCAAGAGTGTCTCCTTCATGCTGACATGAAGGACAACCAGGCATCTATGTTAGAGACAATGCCTGTCTCTGTGACCATTCTGCCACCAACTCTAAGAAAGAGGAAAATGTCCAAGAAGGAATTTGAAGGGAGAGTAAGGCGCTTGTCTTGGATCTGTGCTTGGAACACTATGGCTGTGGAGAGAGGGAGACAAGAGGTAGTTCAGTGGAGGAGAAGACTTAGCGTGTCCATCCATCCTCCCATCCCACAGAGCAAGGCTTGTGCTGGAACACAGCCTTGGGTTCTCCACAGTTTGGGCAAGTAGGAGGTCACTGTTGGTTACACGTGTACATGGCTTAAGATTAACCGTGTAATGTGTGTAAAACTTAACAGCTTCCTCTCAGAAACAACCGTCCACCATCTCTCCTTTCCTCCCTCCCTTACTTCCTTTGTCTCTGCCTGTCTTCTGTCCCTCTGTCCCTCTGTTCTTTTCTCTCCCAATCTGTCTCCCTGTCTCCCTCTCCCTCCCCTTCCCTCTCCACCTCTCCCACTCCCTCCCTCTCCCCCCTCTCTCTTGTGTGTGTATGTGTGTGTATGTCTGTGTGTGTGAGAGAGAGAGAGAGTGTGTGTGTGTGTGTGTGTGTGTGTGTGTGTGTGTGGGTGAGAGAGAGAGAGAGAGAGAGAGAGAGAGAGAGAGAGAGAGATGCTTTTCATGCTGTCTTCCCCAAATTTCCTCTATAGCTTTAGAAAAACGCTTCAATCCAGTCATTGTCTGATAATAATGAATTTTGGCTAATTGTACATAGAATAAAGAATAAAAGGTCTGTGCAGGAAAAAGCAATTATTTTACTGGTTGCATTTAGGGTTGTCAACCTGGTAGTGTCTGATACTGCTGTTGCCCACTAAATGGACTGAGTGAGCCTTATTTAAGACGGGCTCCTCAGTATTCCATCTCTCACACCAAAGCCTCCTTAGTGCAAGCTTTCAGTGAGACATTTAATGTGCTCTTCAAAAGAAATACACACAGGATCACAGAGCTGTAATTTAAGATTGTCTTACAGCTATTTACCAGTGTTTTCTTACCAACCATTTGACACTTATGTGATTAAAAAACACTTTTAGAAACTGAAACAAAAATAAATAAATGGAAGTTTCTCAGAGTTCCTCCTTCCTCCAAGATGTTTGTCTCTGAGTTACTGTGGAAACAGACACCTGGTAACCCACAGCACTGGGCTTCTGGGGTAAGGAACACAAGGTCATGTTTCCCTGTCGTTCACAAGAACACAGTTACACAAAACAGAATGATGAGAGAGCATGCGTGCCCAGGAGGGAAAAATAACATGTGTGGCTTTCATGTTACAGAACGCGCTTTCTAAAATGACCAAAACTTGTGTGTGCTGTGGCTGGCGATATCGAAAGATACAGTTTCTTACCACGTCTTTCTCTTGGAGCATCACGGCTGCTTGTGGCCTTGCTCCAGTCTTTGGAATATGGATTATTTAATTTTTTGCACATGCTCCTTGAAAGTTGAGAAAATTTTCCTTAAGAGTTCAGAGTCAAAACAAAGTGCTGATCACCTATGACAAGTTTAAAAGAAGAGGAAGTGGTAGTGGTGTCTTACAAAATGGGGCAGACCCGGGGGTTCATTGCTTCAGGATTTTTTTTTCTTTGTAGTGCTTCCTGTTTTGGGTTTGATCTTAACCACCCCTGACATGAAGTGAGAAAAACAGCATGAGATGTCCCTCTGAGATAGGACTGAAGCGTTTCCGTTTCACTTCTTCCCTTCTTCACCAGACTTTTGCTGTCTGTGCATCATAAGCATGTGTGGTGCTCATGTAAGATTATGGCAAGACCACATCCTCAGACCCTTACAGCCCAGCATAGCTCAGCTTTCCAGAGAGGACAGCTGTCCTAGAGAGCTTGCTCTGTCCGCCAGTGGTGCTCCAGTGCGTGTCAGCCTGCTGCTGCAGTTCAAGTCTTTGTGGAGCCTTTTCCTGCTACAGCATTTTAAAATGTTTGCTTGCGACTCTCTTCTCTTGTTGCCCATTTACGAACCACCTGAAGTCACATTGTTGTCTTCCTCGTTCTGGCCACCATAGTGCCTGTTTTCTATCCATGACACCATGATGCCTCCAAGTCACTAGATTCATGTTCTTCCCAAGCTGTGCCTCCAGGATAAGGTAGCTGTGAATGCAGAAGCTCTCCAGTGTCTGTAGATGAGAGTCCAATCCAGGCAGTCAGTGGCTGTTACAGTCTCACCCACCTCTGTAAGAAGAGTGTCTGCTCACCATGACACTCTTGCCATGACAGAGCACCATGACCAAGGTAACTTATGAAAGAAAGCATTCATATGCCCATGAGACTATCATCACCATCAAAGTCATCGAAGTATCTGTTACTTCCAAAGATCCGTTCTTCCTCTTTACCATTATGTTTGAGTTTTAAGAATACTTATAATTCCAGCACTTGGGAACAAAGGCAGGCAGATCCCTGTGAGTTTCAAACCAGCCAGGGATACACAGAGGCCCTGCCTCAAAAATAAACACCAAGATTTACCCGGCTAACTTCAAGTAGAATTAAGTTGACCTAGTAGACTAGTAGTTAACTAGTAGACTAAGACAGTTATGGGTGCTGTGTCATATAAATGTCCAGAACTTATTTTCCTGGAATAACTTCAACTTCATTACTTTAGTCATCCCTCCAAATTCCCCATAGTCCCTCAGACCGACCATCTGACTATTTCTGTGTGTATGTTAGAGTACAGTAGCCCCACCGCTCTGTCAAGTTTATTTTATTAGAATAATGTCTATGTAGAACATTACCCTGGTGGTTTGAATGAAGATGACTCCCATAGGCCCAAGGAGAGTGCCACTGCTAGGAGGTGCAGCCCTGTTGGAGTAGGTATGGCCTTATTGTTGAGGAAGTATGCCACTGGGTGTGGGCATTGAGGTTTGAGGTGCTCAAACTAGGGCCAGCATCATCTCTCTCTTCCTGCTGATTGCTGATCTGGACACAGAACTCTCAGCTCTTTCTCCAGCACCATGTCTGTCTGCATGCTGCCATGCTTCCTGCCAGGATGATAATGGACTAAACCGGTGAACCTGTAGGCCAGCCCCAACTAAATGCTTCCCTTTATAAGATTTGCCATGGTCATGGTGTCTGTGTCTCCTCAACAATAGTAAACCCTACTAAGGCAATCTCATATTTTTAATGACTTCTTCTATTTCTTTAGGAGTTATGAGGCAGTATAAATAGTTTACCTGATCTTGATTTAACTTTGTTAAGTGGTGTCTGTCTAGAAAATCGTCCATTTTAGTAAGATTTTCCAATTTTGTAGAGTATAAGCTTTTGAGGTAAAACCTAATGGTTATTTGAATTTCCTCAGTGTCGGTTGTTATGTCTCCCTTTTCATTGCTGATTTTGTTTATTTGGATACTGTCTCTCTGTCTCTTGGTTAGTTTGGCTAAGGGTTTGTATGTCTTGTTGATTTTCTCAAAGAACCAGCTCTTGGCTTCATTGAGTCTTTGTATTGTTTGCTGCTTTCTTTGTTTCTAACCGGTTGATTTCAGCCCTGATTTTGATTATTCCCCACCTTCCACTCCTCTTTGATACACTTGCTTCTTTTTCTCTAGAGCTTCCAGGTGTACTTTTAAATTGCTGATATGAGAACTTTCTAATTTCATTCTGAAGGCACTTAGTGCCATGAACTTTCCTTAGTGCCGCTTTCACTGTGTCCTGTAACTTTGAGTATATTGTGCCTTCATTTTCATTTAATTCTAGAAAGTCTTTAATTTCTTTATTTCTTCCCCGATGCAGAGGTCATTGAGTAGAGAGTTGTACAGTTTCCATGAGTGCGTAGGCTTTCCAGTGTTTCTGTGGTTAAAGTCCAGCTTTAATCCGTGGTCTGATAATTTTGTATCTGTTGAGGCTTGCTTTATAACCGACTATACGGTCAATTTTAGAGGAGGATCCATGAGGTGCTGAGGTGTTTTTTGTGTGTGTGTGTTTGGGTGAAGTATTCTATAGCTGTCTGTTAGGTCCATTTGATTCATACTCTCTGTTTCATTACTTCTCTGTTTAGCTTTTGTCTGGATGACCTGTCAATTGGTGAAAGTGAGGTATTCAAGTCTCCCATTACTAATGTGCAATTTAAGCTTTAGCAATGTTTCTTTTACAAATATGGGTACCCTTGTGTTTGGGTCATAAATGTTCAGAATTTAGATATCATCATGGTAGATTTTTTTCCTTTGATGAATATGAAGTGTTCTTCCCTATCTCTTTTGATTAATTTTGGTTGAAAGTCTATTTTATCAGATATTAGAAAGGCTATTCCAACTTGCTTCTTGGGTCTGTTTTCTAGCCCTTTACTCTGAAGTAATGTCTATCTTTATTGCTCAGGTGTGTTACTTGTATACAGCAGAATGCATGCAGGAGCCTGTTTTCGAATCCTTTCTGTTAGCCTGTGTCTTTTCATTAGGGAATTGAGTCCAGTGATGTTGACAAATATTAATGACCAGTGATTGTTATTTCCTGTTATTTTTATGTTGGTGGTGTTAGTCTGTCTCTCTGTCTCTCTGTCTCTGTGTCTCTGTCTCTCTCTCTCTCTCTTCTCTCTCTCTCTCTCTGTTTGTGTGTGTGTGTGTGTGTGTGTGTGTGTGTGTGTGTGTGTGTCCTTTCTTTGTTTTTACCAGTATGGAATTGCTTATTTCCTGTGTTTTCTTAGATGTAGTTATCCTTCTTGGGTTGGAGTTTTCCTTCTAATATTTTCTGTAGGGTTGAATTTGTGGATAGATAGTGTTTGAATTTGAATTTGTCTTGAAATATTTTGTTTTCTCCATCTATGGAGATTTGCTGGGTGATTAAGAGTTTTGTCTGGGTTGGCAGCCGTAGTGTTTTAGAGATTGAAAGATGTCTGTCTAGGCTCTTTCTAGCTTTTACAGTCTCTGTTGAGAAGTCAGGTGCGATTCTGTTATGTCTGCCTTTGTATGTTACCTGGCATTTTTCCATTGCTGCTTTTAATATACTTTCTTGGTTCTGTAGATTTTGTATTTTGATTATTATGCACTGGGAGGATTTTCTTTTCTAGTCTAATTGGTAGTCTATAAGCTTCTTGTATCTACAGGCATCTCTTTCTTTAGTTTGGGAAAGTTTTCTTCTATGATTTTGCTAAGAATATTTTCTGGACTTGGAGCTCGGTCTCTTCTTCTATTCCTGTTACTCTTAGGTTAGGTCTTTTCATCATATCACATATTTCCTGGATGTTTTGGGTCAGGAATTTTTTTAGCTTTAACATTTTCTTTAACTGAAGTCTCAATATCTTCTATTGTATCTTCTACGCCTGAAATTCTCCCTTCCATCTCCTGTATTCTGTTGATGCTTTTCTTCCCTAGGTTTTCCTCTCCAGGATTCCCTCCATTTGTGTTTTCTTTATTGCTTCTATTTCTACAATCAGGTGTCACACAGTTTTATTTCCTTCATCTGTTTAATTGTATTTTCCTGAATTTCTTTAAGGGACTTACTCATTTCCTCTTTAAAGACCTCTATCATCTTTATAAGATTGGATTTAAGGTCATTTTCTTGTGCTTCTGTTGTGTTAGGATATTCAGAGCTTGATGTAGTGAACTAGCTGTGCTTTGGAGGTGTCCCATTGCCCCAGCTTTTGTTGATTGTGTTCTTTCAAGGGCTATTGGCCATCTGGATGTTTTTGGTCCCTGGATGTTCTTGTTGTAGAAAGTATTGGGAGTGAAGTGAACCTTGATGGTCTTAGTGTGGCAGGTCTCTGATGGGTATCTTTGGGCTATTTGGTTCTGGACATGCAGGTCTGTATAGTTCAAGAGATACAGGTCCAATTAAGGTGGGAAGAGAGGTGGCAGGAGAATGGAGGTCCCTCTGGGCTAGCAGGTTGCTCAGAGCAGCTTGACTTGGCCCAGAGGGCTCAGAGAGCAGGGAAGATGGGGGGGGCGCTTATCAGTATGGTTTAAGAGTCTGATGGAGCTTCTGGTTTCTGCTTGCACCGGGAGCTGACGTGTTGCCACAGCTCTCTGTACCCAGATCCTGTAGGGAGAAAGCAGGACTCTCAGAAGTGCAAACAATCCTGAGAGCTCAGAGGAGATCACCACTTTTGCTTATATTCCTGGCCCAAGAGGAACCCACCTGGAGCCCTCTGGACACAGTCTGGGACAGGATCTTTCTGGTTTCCACCTGGACCCAGAGCTAAAAGCACTGACACACCTGAGAGCAGAGGTAAGACCACCACTCCACCTGGATCCCACAGGACATAGGAACTGAGGAGCAGTCTGGGAAAGGATCCTTCCAATATCCACCTGCACCCAGAGCTGATCCTGTGACACAGCTCTCTGTACCCGGATCCCTCTGGGAGAAAGACGGTCTCCAGGAGTGCTGACACGTAGGCTTGCAGGAGGGTCAAGCCACTGTCAGAGTCAGCAAGACCAGCTAACACCAGAAATAAGCAGATGGTGAGAGGCAAGCACAAGAACCTAAGCATCAGAAACAAAGACTAGTTGGCATCTTCAGAACCCAGCTTCCCCACCACAGCAAGCCCTGAATACCCCAACATACCAGAAAAGCAAGACAGGTAGAAGCCCTTACAAAGGAAACACAAAAATCCCTTACAGAATTGCAGGAAAATACAACCAAATGGGTGAAGGAATTGAACAAAATCATCCAGGACCTAAAAATGGAAATATAAACAATGAAGAAATCACAAAGGGAGACAATCCTGGAGATAGAAAACCTAGGAAAGAGATTGGGAGTCATAGATGCAAGCATCACCAACAGAATACAAGAGATAGAAGAGAGAATCTCAGGGGCAGAAGATACCATAGAAAACATTGACACAACCGTCAAAGAAAAAGTAAAAGGTAAAAAGCTCCTAACCCAAAATATCCAGGAAATCCGGGACACAATGAGAAGATCAAGCCTAAGGATAATAGGTATAGAAGAAAGTGAAGATTGCCAACTTAAAGGGCCAGTAAATATCTTCAACAAAATTATAGAAGAAAACTTCCCTAACCTAAAGAAAGAGAAGCCCATAAAAATACAAGAGGCCTACAGAACTCCAAATAGATTGGACTAGAAAAGAAAGTCTTCCCTGTACATAATAGTCAAAACACCAAATACACAAAACTAAGAAAGAATATTAAAAGCAGGAAGGGAAAACAGTCAAGTAACATATTAAGGCAGACCTATCAGAATTATACCAGACTTCTAACCAGAGACTATGAAAGCCCGAAGATCCTGGGCAGATGTCATATAGACCCTAAGAGAATACAAATGCCAGCCCAGGATACTATATCCAGCAAAACTCTCAATTGACATACATGGGGAAACCAAGATATTCCATGACAAAACCAAATTTTCATAATATCTTTCCACAAATCCAGCTCTACAAAGGATAATAGATGGAAAACTCCAACACAAGGAGGGAAATTACACCCTAGAAAGAGCAAGAAAGTAATCTTCTTGCAACAAACCTGAAGGAAGAGAGCCACACAAACATAATTCTACCTCTAATAACAAAAATAACAGGAAAAAAATCCTATTTCTTAATATCTCTTAACATCAATGGAGTCAATTCCCCAATAAGAAGACATAGACTAACAGACTGGATACGTAAAGAGGACCCAGCATTTTGCTGCATACAGGAAACACCTCAGAGACAGACACAGACGCTACATCAGAGTAAATGGTTGGAAAACAACTTTCCAATTAAATGGTCCCAAGAAACAAGCTGAAGTAGCCATTCTAATATCAAATAAAATTGACTTTCAACCAAAAGTTATCAAAACAAACAAACAAACAAACAAAAAAACCAAATAAGGAAGGACACTTAATACTGATCAAAGGAAAAATCCACCAAGGTGAACTGTCAATCCTGAATATCTGTGCTCCAAATGGAAGGGCACCTACATTCATTAAGACAAAACAAAACAAAACAAAACAAAACAAAAAAAACTTACTAAAGCTCAATACACAATAATAGTGGGAAACTTCAACACACCACTTTCATCAATGGACAGATCATGGAAACAGAAACTAAACAGAGACACAGAGAAACTAACAGAAGTTATGAACCAAATGGATTTAACAGATATCTATAGAACATTTCATCCTAAAACAAAAGAATATACCTTCTTTTCAGTACCTCATGGTACCTTCTCCAAAACTGACCATATAATCAGTCACAGAATAGGCGTCAGCAGATACAAGAAGATTGAAATAATCCCATGCATCCTATCAGATCACCACAGACTAAGGCTGGTCTTCAATAACAACAAAAACAACAGAAAGCCCACATACACATGGAAGTTGAACAATGCTCTACTCCATGATAACTTGGTCAAGGAAAAAATAAAGAAATTAAAGACTTTTTAGAATTTAATGAAAATGAAGATACAACATATCCAAACTTATGGGACACAATGAAAGCAGGGATAAGAGGAAAACTCATAGCTCTCAGTGGCTCTAAAAACAAAATGGAGAGAGCATACACTAACAACTTGACAGCACACATAAAAACTCTAGAACAAAAGGAAGCAAATACAACCAGGAAGAGTAGAAAGCAGGAAATAATCAAACTCAGGGCTGAAATCAACCAAGTAGAAACAAAAAGAATTATACAAAGAATCAACAAAACCAGGAGCTGGTTCTTTGAGAAAATCAACAAGATAGATAAACTCTTAGCCAGACTAACCAGAGGGCAAAGAGAGAGTATCCAAATTAACAAAATCAGAAATGAAAAGAGAGACATAGCAACAGAAACTAAGGAAATTCAAAAAATCATCATATCCCACTACAAAAGCCTATGCTCAACAAAACTGGAAAATCTGGATGAAATGGACAATTTTCTAGACAGATACCAAGTACCAAAGTTAAATCAAGATCAGATAAACCATTTGAACAGTCCCATAACTCCTAAAGAAATGGAAGGAGTTATTAAAAGTCTCCCAACTAAAAAAAAAAAAAAAAGATCACAGGACCAGATGGGTTTAGTGCTGAATTCTATCAGATCTTTATAGAACACCTAATACCAATACTGTTCAGACTATTCCAAACAGAAGGAACACTACCCAATTCCATCTATGAAGCCACAATTACGCTTATACCAAAACCACACAAAGACTCAACAAAGAACTTTAGACCAACTTCCTTTACAAATATTGATGTAAAAATAGCCAATAAAATTCCCATAAACTGAATCCAAGAACACATCAAAACGATCATCCACTGTGATCAAGTAGGCTTTATCCTAGGGATGCAGGGATGGTTCAATATATGGAAATCCATCAACATAATCCACAACATAAACAAGCTCAAAGAACAAAAAACACATGATCATTTCATTAGATGCATTTAGACAGAATTCAACACCCCTTCATGTTAAAAGTCTTAGAAAGATCAGGAACTCAAGGCCCTTACCTAAACATAGTAAAAGCAATATACAGCAAACCAGTAGTCAGCATCACACTAAATGGAGAGAAACTTGAAGCAATCCCACTAAAATCAGGGACTAGACAATGCTGCCCACTCTCTTCCTACCTATTTAGTATAGTGCTAAAAGTCCTAGCCAGAGCAATCAGACAACAAAAGGAGATCAAAGGGATACAAAGAGGAAAGGAAGAAATCAAAGTATCACTATTTGCAGATAATATGATAGTGTATTTAAGTGACCCCAAAATTCCACTAAAGAACTCTTAAATCTTATAAACAACTTCAGCAAAGTGACTGGATATAAAATTAACTCAAACAAATCAGTAGCCTTCCTCTACTCAAAGGATAAACAGGCTGAAATAGAAATTAGGGAAACGACAACCTTCACAATAGTCACAAATAATGCATAAATACCCTGGTGTGACTCTATACAAGCAAGTGAAAGATCTGTATGATATGAACTTCAAGTCTCGGAAGAAAGAAATCCAAGAAGATCTCAGAAGATGGAAAGATCTCCCATACTCATGGATTGGCAGGATTAATATAGTAAAAATTGCCATCCTGTCTCAAACAATCTACAGATTGCAATCCCCATCAATATTCCAACTCAATAGAGTTAGAAAGAGCGATTTGCAAATTCAGTTGGAATAACAAAAAACCCAGGATAGTGAAAACTATCCTTAACAATAAAAGAACTTCTGGGGGAATCACCATCCCTGATAATCAAGCTGTATTACAGAGCAATAGTGATAAAAAAAACAAAACAAAAACAAAACTGTATGGTATTGGTGCAGAGACAGGAAGGTAGATCAATGGAATAGAATTGAAGACCCAGAAATGAAACTACACACCTATGGTCACTTAATCTTTGACAAAGGAGCTAAAACCATCCAGTAGAAAAAAGTGTTTTCAACAAATGGTGCTGGTTCAACTGGTGGTCACCATGTAGAAGAATGGAAATCAATCCAATCTTATCACCCTATACAAAGCTCAAATCCAAGTGGATCAAGGACCTCCACATAAAACTAGACACACTCAAATTAACAGATGAAAATGTGGGGAAGAACCTCAAACGCATAGGCACTGGGGAAATTTTCTTGAACAGAACACCAATGGCTTATGGTCTAAGATCAAGAATCAGCAAATGGGACTTCATAAAATTGCAAACCTTCTGTAAGGCAAAGGACACCATCATTAGGACAAAATAGCAACCAACAGATTGGGGGAAAGAATCAAATAACCCTATTAAAAAATGGGGTATAGAGCTAAAAGAACTCTCAACTGAGGGATATCGAATGGCTGAGAAGCACCTAAAGAAATGCTCAACATGCTTAGTCATCAGGGAGATGCAAATCAAAACAACCCTGAGATTCATCTCATACCAGTCAGAATGGCTAAGATAAAAAAACTCAGGTGACAGCAGATGCTGGCGAGGATGTGGAGAAAGAGGAACACTCCTCCATTGTTGGTGGGATTACAAACTGGTACAACCACTCTGGAAATCAGTCTGGAGGTTCCTCAGAAAATTGGACATTGCACTACCTGAGGACCCAGCTATACCTCTCCTGGGCATATACCCAAAAGATGCTCCAACATAACAACAAAGACACATGCTCCACTATGTTCATAGCAGCCTTATTTATAATAGTTAGAAGCTGGAAAGAACCCAGATGCTCTTCAACAGAGGATACAGAAAATGTGGTACATCTACACAATGGAATACTACTCAGCTATCAAAAACAATGACTTCATGAAATTCATAGGCAAGTGCATGGAAGTAGACAATATCATCCTAAGTGAGGTAACACAATCACAAAAAAACAAAACAAAAAAACAAAACAAAAAAAACCAAACAAAACAAAAAAAACCAAAAAAAAACCAACAACAACACATGGCGTGCACTCACTGATGAGTGGATATTAGCCCAAAAGTTTGCAAATAAAAAAATCCAATAAAAAAATGAAGTAAAAATAAATATTTAAAAAAAAAAGTCTGGTGGAGGTGGAAGAGAGGTGATGAGAGAATAATGGAGGTCCCTCCTGGATAGTTTTAAATAGTGTTTTAAAGAATGGACTAACCATTATGATTAATGAAAGTGTTCTACTAGAGAGGCTCATTGGCTCTAGATGTTATATTTTGAAATGATTTTTTTTGGAAATTTACCCTGATAATTGTCAATCCTCTTCTCAAAATTAAATATTGCCAAAACTTATTTGCAATTTTATTTCCCAAGAGCGTCTGACATCATCTACAATGATGTCAACTAAAAACGAAATTGCAAAAGTATAAATTTTGATAACCTAACTAGTAATTTGTGGAGAAAAATAAGTCAGAAAAATCTTATGACCAGGCAAGATGTCACTGCCCTATTACTTTTTTTACTATATAAGATTATTATAAATTGTTTTCTTGTAATTTATGCTGTTTATATTTATTTTTCATGTATCACAATTAAATTTATATTTCATGATCAATAAAATATCTTATAAGGGATTAGTTTTATATTTTGGTATTTTCATAGTAATTTTTTCTTGCTTTTAAAGCAAAAGGCCCCTACACAAATCCCTTTTGTCCTGGATTAGGTAACTCCGCAGGATGCCTGCGGAGTACATCTGGTAGAGAAAGGTTCCCAAGCTGGTGACAGAAGTCAGGGAGGAGGTGCCGTATCGCTCCTCTGGAACTTTTACTTACACAAATTAATGTTCTAATATGTTGAATAGATTATTGTGGCTTCACTGGCTCTGTATTAGCATTTCACATCTGAAAGTCCAGGCAAATTGTTTGCAATCATGAGAAGTGTAGCTGAAATTGTCTTCTCTGTTGGAAAATATTCCTGTTATACATTCTAGTGTGTGTGTGTGTGTGTGTGTGTTACTTGCTGGTGTTGAAGATACCTAGACAAATATAATTTGGGAAGTCATATAAAAAACAATAAATTACAGTGCAGTACTTTAAGTGTGGCTGCAGAGGTGAGGACATGCTGTAGAAATAACAGCAGAGTCTGACTGACCTAGTAGATAGACAGAGAGATCCTGCCCATGTTCCTATGTGGTCATGTGTGACCCATGTTCTTATGGTAATCCTTTCTCTTTTTTAAAGATTTATTTATTTATTACATATAAGTACACCGTGGTTGTCCTCAGACACACCAGCAGAGGGTATCAGATCTCATTACAGATGGTCGTGAGCCCCCATGTGGTTGTGGGAATTGAACTCAGGACTTCTGGAAGAGCAGTCTTAACCACTGAGCCACCTCTCTAGTTTATTGTAATCCTTTCATTCCTGCCCCAACCCTACTGAGAAGTCTATGCCTTTTCTCTACCTGCTTCTCAAGAGCATTTCTCTGTCTTCCCTCTCCCGTCCCATGCCCGGTTCTCAGCCTGGCTATTGGTTTATATTTTCCATGTCACTGCTAATTATTTTAGGACATATGCGTATACCTGGTTTGTATGTGGGCTCACATGTTGGGTGTTTGTGCATTGTACATGTGGAGGCTTAGGTTGATGCCCAGAATCTTCCTTGATTGATCTTTCACCTCATCCTTTGGGGCAGGGTCTCTTAATCAAATCCAGAGCCCCCTGGTTGGCTTCTCTCTCATGGGCCGCTTGTTTGGGGATGGGATGTCCTGGCTCAGCCTCACTGGGCAGGAATTACAGACACGCAGCCTCATGCACCCTGCCCTGCTTTGCTTTCTCGGGGGTAGAACTTACTTATCCTTTTGCTTGCAGTGAAGGCTTTAGCCATTTCCTCAACCCCTAACTTTATGTTACATTTTAATTGAAATGGTTATATTTATCCATTCAATAAATTTATCCATTCAATAAATAATACTTTGGTACCCATTGAACTCAGAAACTTAGCTCTGTCCCCTGGGAACTTATCATCTAGTTATATATTTTATTTCTCAAGGCACCAATAGCCTATGTTTTCATTAGACTTATGGATTGGAATGTATTGTAGAGAACATTTGGGGCTGAGGGTATGTGTAAATAGCAGCGAACGTGCATAGAATGCTTGAGGCCTGGTTTTGTTCTAGACAGACAACAGACAGACAGAGACTGACCTGCTATAGTTGACTGTTTCATACTTTGTCCTATTTTCTATTACTTGGTAAGTGAAGATATGCTTGAATAATTGAATATAGAATTACTTTACTTTAGAACGGTGAGAAATGGAAGACAGGAGCAAATATATAGTGGAAGAATCTGAAGATGAGGAAGACGAAGAGCAGGAGGGAAAGGAGAAGAAGGGCGGAGCATCAACCTGGACAGAAACAGAAGAGGACCAGGAAGACATCTCTTCTGTTATAGTGCCCACGATTAACATTCGGGAGGAGCGCCTCGTCGATTTAGCTCAGACGCCAGCTTTCCTCTGCCTGAATGAGGTATGTTTCTCTTTGTACATTATTCCTAGAGTATCTCAGTTAGGGTTTTACTGCTGTCAACAGACACCATGACCAAGGCAACTCTCAGAGCAGCATTTACCTGGGATTGGCTTACAGGTTCAGTGGTTCAGTCCATTATCATCATGGCAGCATGCAGGCAGTTACGGTGCAGGGGGAGCTGAGAGATCTACATCTTCATCTGAAGGCCGACAGGAGAAAACTTGCTTCCAGGCAGCTAGGCCCAGGGTCTTAAAGCCCGCTCCTACAGTGACACACTTCCTCCAACAAGGCCACACCTCCAAATAGTACCATTCCCTGGGCCAAGCATATTCAAACTACTATACAGAGTAAAACATAATCTTCACCCACTTACAAACTCAAAGCCCACAGCATTGTCAAAGTTCTGTTGCCACCTCCTTTAGTCCTCAATCCTATGTACAGGACGGAAGTCTTATCAACAAGATGGACCTGACCTGTCCTCCTGACCTTTCCTTCTGGACCAATGCAGTGTAGATGTCTTTGTTGTTATGTTTTTAACTTTTTATTGAGTCTTTGTGATTTCACATCATGTGCCCCAATCCCATTCACCTCTGTGTCCCTTTGTATCTGTTCTCCCCTGACCCTAGCAATCTCCCCCACCCCAAACAAAACAAAATAAAAACAGCAAACCAAGGCACATCTTGTCATGGAAGCTGTGGTATGTCACAGTGTGTCCCACAGAATACGCTTTTGTCCTTAGATCTTTCCTTTGGATTGTACATTGCAGTGAGTACCGTTCTGGTTCCAGGCCTCTGGCTTCTACTATGCTATGGATTCTTACCAGGACTTCTCTCAGACATCCTGCTGTTGCCCTGGGTTGTGGAAATCCTGCAGCTTTGGTTCTGCAGGACAGGCCCCTTTACAGGCCCCAGCAGATGATAGATGGGGTAGATGTTGGGGTGGACCAACTCAAAGCCCTGGATTGGGGCCTAGATAGTGGCTGAGTTGGTCTGCCCACCAGCTGTCCTTCACCCACACCATCGGGGGAGCTATCCAGCCCTGCCCCTCAATGTACGACTACATACCAATAGCACAGGCATGAATTCCAACAGTTAACAGAGGAGACATCAGGAAGCTAACGGAAGCTTCTCTGGTGAGATCTGAGCGAATACTTAAACTACAGGTGTAGAGGTAGTCTAGCAGGAGTCGCTCACTTGGTTAAAGATTGTACTTTTAGCTTTCTCCTCTTTATCATCATTGTTTTCTCTTTTATATTAACAAATAACTAATCTTGAGATTGTAGGCTTAGATTTTTCAAAACCTACTTTTAATAAGGGTTCTCAAATGCTTCAACCCCTTCTTCTAGCCCACTGTCCAAAGGTAGGGGAGAAAACATGGTAAATAGGACAAGGGGATGGAGACCTGTTTAGAAGGAGTTCTTTGGGGCAGTTCCAATCTCCGTTGGTCAGGATACCAGCAGTCCAGTTCAGTTGTGACAGGATATCAAACAAACACAAATCAGCAATGGTGGCACGACCCAGCAGAAATCACACAAGTCAGCGGAGAGACTGGGACTAGCCAGGATGCCAGGAGAAGTTCTCTGCTGTGCCTTTCTCAACGAAGTGAAGATCAGCAAAGGAGAGAGCAAAGAAAGACACAAGGCCAACAAGGTGTTGCAAGGCCAGCTATGCAAGCATTTCACTGTCCTCTGAGTCTGATTTATACTCCCACCAAACATCACGTGTGCTCCCATGAGCTTTGCCTCAGCAGAACACCTCATGAGTCTGTATCACATGACGTATCCTGAAACTTACATATATATATACACACATACATACATATATAATATATGCATCCTATTCATCCTAACATTTTGATCTGTTTTTGACATCTATTGAGGATCCATACATAAACCAATCACTCTTATGCTGGTTGCTCAATCATGGTTTCTGATTCCATCATTCCTTCTGCACCTGGGAGAAGTTTTGGTACTGTTGTGCTGTGGATTGAATCCAGGATGTCTCACATGCTAGGCAAGCATTCTTCTCTATTCCCAACTCGAACATACATATTTATTTGAGATAGGTCTCTTTGTTTTGCCCAGGCTGCTCTCACACCCCTGGATTAAAGTGATCCTTCTGCAGCAGTCTTCTGAGTGCTGGGACTACAGATCCAAGCCAGGGAGCGTAGTTCTTCCGCAGTTGTATGAACTGAGTGGCTTCCCATGTACGTACATACATACATACACACACATACATATACATACATCCCTTTCTACTTTCCGATTTACTTATTTGTCCATGTGGCGTGGTGGGTTTACTTCAGTCAGTGGGGTGTAACGCATTCCTGTCATTGTTTACTTTGTTTCCAGATTTGTCCCGTGTTCACGCCTTAAGTAGGTTCGTTTGTCTTGTTGTTCATCTCCACAATGTTTTTGTGCATCTTTGTGTACGTTCTTACTTTACAAAAATGTATTTCATGTTTGCTTTGCATCCCCAATTCTCCTGGGTTGGTACCAGACCTTCCTTTGAAGATCTCTAGTTATTTACCAGGGATAGACACTGGGAAATTAAGATCTCAGTGCTGAATGAGCTCATTCCATCTGGTGTGTCCTCGTGTCTAGGCCCTTCTGTGGATAGATTTAAAAAAAAAAAAGACGTGTAGGCTGGAGAGATGGCTCAGTGGTTAAGAGCACAGACTGCTCTTCCAGAAGTCCTGAGTTCAAATCCCAGCAACCACATGGCTCACAACCACCTGTAACGACATCAGATGCCTTCTTATGGTGTGTTAAGACTGCTACAGTATACTTATATAATAAATAAGCAAATCTTTTTTTTAAAAAAAAGATGTGTGAAAATTTGTAACTGTACTATTTGTGTCTACCTCCATTCTGCCATGGTAGGTCTAAAATCATGAATTCATACCTGACCAGAGCTCACAGTTTCTGCTGAAATCCATTATCTAGGCACCTTTACATTAGGGTTCCACCCATAATAATTTAATGAAATCAAAACTAATGCTAAGCACTTGTCATAAACTTAAAGTCTTCACTGGCAAAAGAAACTTTAGTTAGCTACACTTGTTATGTAAGACCCGCCAGATGTTACGTCTGTCATGAGTTGTTTAAAATCCAGCCACCTTTGGCCGCATTTAAACATCCTCTCCAACATAGTCTACAATCGCTAAACAAGATAAAACTTGCTCAGGGTGGGGAGATGGCATGCAAGAACTGAGTTCAAATCTCTAGAACCCAGGTAAAGTCAAGCAGGACAGCACGTGTCTGTAATCCCAGTGCTCCGACAGTGAGATGAAGACAGGAGAATCCCATAATCCCATAGGTCATCTGGAAGGTAAGGACCCACCCCCAAGGTCGCCCTCTCACAGCCAGCGCACATGTGCCACACCCAATACTCTGAGAAAATCAACTTAATGGAGAGTGTATTAAGGTGCAGTCTATTGTAGTGGGGGTCAAGCAGCCAGGAACATGAGGCAGATACACACATGGCCACATCACATCCATAATCAGGAATCAGAGAGCAACAAATGCTTATGTTCAGCTCACCTTTTCCTTTATTTGCAGTCTGGGATCTTAGCATAGGGAATGACGCCACCCACAGAGTGTGTGTTCTCATTTCCCCTTATTCCCAGAAGCCTGTCTCACAGATGATTGTTTCAAGTCAAGAACTGAGATTAACTACCACAAGTCTGTCAAGTCTGCTCCAGTGGGGTTTAGGATACATCAACCTTCATGTCACTCACCTTACTGTCTAGCTATAGAGTATCAGCATTAGCAGCTTCACGGTCCAGGAATTATTCCCCAGACTTACAAAGTCCTGCAGAACAAATTATTGGATGAAGATTACTTTATTTGTATAATAAACACCACTAAGGGATCTGACTATAGCTAAGTGGTAGAAAACTAGCCCTGTACTTGTGAGACTATGGGTACCTTTCCCAGTAAGAAGAAGAATATATAAGAAAAAGAATATATATAGTATGTATAATATATACATATGTAGCGTAGTTATTAACTGTAGTTTTATTTCTCAATTCCTTTTTTTTTTAATAATTTCTCTAAGATTTGTGAGAATTTAAAAATTTTTGTATCTAGTTTTCCTTCAGTTGTTTAAATAGAAGCTGTATCTGAAGAATGCCAGATTTCGGAAGTCGTCACACTGAAAATACAGAAGCATCCACAGATATACTGTTACTAACACTGGTCCCACCGTTGGCCTGTGGTGCTGACTGGCACAGTGCACAGGCTGTGCTGCCATCAGATATTGGCTGAAGTGTGTGTTTAGTGCAGTGTTGATGGTCCTCTGCAAATTAGACCCAGACTGCTTTGCAGTCTAATCGTTTGTTTAGGCCCTAAGGGTCTATTATGTTGGCCCTTTCCGAAATCTAGAGGTGGTAAATCCAGAACCCTGGGAAATGATCATATATTAAAATACGTGATGTAAGATCATTTCCCAAAATTGTGCCTACTCACACTGCCACATAAAATTAACTTCAACTTCAACTCCAAGTGATGTCCTCCTTCCATAGACCATACTTTGTTACCCTGGCAACTATCCTAGCCTTCTGAACCTTCCTGAACTCCCAATTCCTTCAGGACATAGCCTGAGCACTTAGCTTTTTGTAGCGTCTCTAGATTGCCAACTCTGTGGCATTAATAGATGGGCATTGCTCAGTACTTAGTCAATAACTAATCTTTACTGAAAACTTGAAAGTTCCTCCCTGATATTATGACTACATAAAGCAGTAAGATCTTCAAGTCAGGAACTACCCCAGTAATCGGGATCAGTGTTCAAAATGGTGATTGGGAGATGAGCCTTTGGGTCCATCAGTGAACTGTGAGGTAGGGTAGATATCTGTCTATCCACTTGTCCACTGATACATAAGCATGAGGTCTGATACTCTACAAGCTTTTTTTTTTTTTTTGTTTGTTTGTTTGTTTGTTTTTGTTTGTTTGTTTCTTTTTTTCGGAGCTGAGGACTGAACCCAGGGCCTTGCGCTTACTAGGCAAGTGCTCTACCACTGAGCTAAATCCCCCAGATCTGAATTTGTTAGTCTCCAAATTTTGCTTCCTTTCTGAGTTCTCTTTGTCAGTTTGAGAGTTAGGTGTACACTTTAAATGGCCCTGAATTTATCTTTTTCCCACCATCATGGTCTTGATCAGATCAAAGTATATTTCTAGCAACCTTGACGTTACCCTTCCCAAGTGTAGCCCCCACCAAAGGCAGCCCCTGTTCAGACTTCCCACTCACTCTGTTAGTTTGCCTCTCCCTAAACACTGTGTGCACAGAGCCGTGTGCCATGTGTTTGTTCAGGCATCCTCTGTCTGTCATTGTATGTGTGAGATTCATTAATAACCCTTCATCTAGACACGGGGCGATCCTTTGTACCTTTGAACTTGTGCATGGTAAATCTCTTTTTTTTCTCAGGTTTCTCCTTGGGAATTAGTTTATCTTGGGTATGTGCATAAAAGTGAGGCTGCTATGTCACAGAGGACGTTTATAAGCAGCCCTGGCAAATGGGCCTCCCCTTAGACGTTGCAATGCACGCACAGTTAATCCTGCTTCTGTCTGTGTGCACTGACCCTGTTTGTCGGGTGTTTCACTCTGGCAAAATCCAGAAGTTATAAAACACTTCATCTCAATGCCACAAGCACAAATCTCATTTTGAGCATCATTTTATTTCGCCTGGCTTCCTGATTCTTCTCCCTTATCAGACGCCAGTCAGCTGCTTCTTCCTCCTTTCCTACAAATAATCCATATGCCAATGGACACAGCAGAGCCAAGTGCTAGAGAACAGGAAGTACTACCCTGATTGGGGGGCACGAGGGAGAGCAGGTAGACTGTAGCCAAGTTCTACTGATGTGTCAGGATAGCAGACAGAATCTTGTAACTGGGGAGTGCCGGTAAGTGATACTCTTTGTGGGTAAGTGGATTAAAAGGTTTCCCTTTGTTGATAAAATGACCCTCACTAGAGCTTCCTTAGTATCAAACTACCCACTGCTTAACTCTTACAAACGGAGTAATAAAGTGTTTATAACAATTTCTTACGTATCGGTTTAAGTTCTTTCTTTATCACAGTGGAAAATGGTTTCCACAGTTATCTTCAGGACCAGGCACTTTCTGACAAGAAACCTGCTGCCACAGTCTTGTTACTGTGTGTGTGTGTGTGTGTGTGTGTGTGTGTGTGTGTGTGTGTGTGCTGTCTCTTCTCCAGCTGCATTTAAAAGTTTCTTCATTGTTGCCTTTCACTTTTTAACAAAACAAAATACAATGTAAAACAAAAACCAACGTATGAAAGCCAGACAAGCCAAGCCCCAAGAGAAGACCCAGGAGCCACCCACCCACTGGTTTACAGCTGCAGGAGTCCCATAGAGGCTCTAAACGGACAGCTATAGTATATTTGCAGAAGGCCTGGTGTGGACCTGTGAAGGCCCTGTGGCCTGCTTGAGTGTTTGGAGTTCATACGAGCTTTCCTCAATTGATTTGGAAGGCCTTGTTCTCCTGATGTCCTCTGTCCCCTCTGCCTCCCTGACTCCTCCTGCCTCCCATTCTGTGGGGTTCTCTGACCTCCTCCTGTGCTTCCTCTAAGCTCTGACAGTGAGGTATTTGATGGAGACATATTATTTGGAGCTGTGTGTTCCAAGGTCCCTTTCTCTGTAATGTCGGGCCACGGGTCTCTCTCTCTATTTGTTCTGTCTGCTGCAGGAGGAAGCTTCTCTGATGCTGGCTGAGCAAGGCACTGCTCTATGAGTACAGCAGAATGTCATCAGGAGTCATTTTATTGTTACTTTTTCTTTAGACCAGTAGCATTTGGTTTTGCCCCAGGTCTCTTGGATATCTAGACTCTAGTTCTTGGTCACCTAAGCAGTGCCAACCATGGGTTCTATCTCATGGAGTGGCCTTAGTCAAATTTTCACTCCCACGAGCTTTGTGCCACCATTGCCCTAGCATATGTTGTAGGTAGGACAGAGTATAGATCAAAGGTTTCATGGTTGGGTTGGTGTTTTTACATTCCTCCTTTGATAGCTTGAACAGTGCCGTTCCATGTGAGAAATGATAGAACATAGGGGTGAAGGTTCTACGTAGGCAATCCTTAACCTCTCAGTTCAGTGAGCTGTGTGTATGTTGCCTTTAGCAAAGAGGTTTGCTGTTGGTTTGTGGAGAGTAACTTCTTGTCTTGGCAGCAGCCTGGGTTGTTTGGGGATTTCCATTAGATCATCTCTGTCTACAACACAATAGGATGAAACCCAGTCCCTGTAACTGAAGCTTCATTTGGAGACTTCATTAGGACTGCCTTCACATATTGGAGGAGGCTTCCTCTGCTCTAGGTTTCCATACCTAATCTCTCTGGGTCTGTGGATTATAGCTTGGTTATTTATTTAATGGCTAATATCCAGATTTAAGTGAATGTATATCATATCTGTTTTTTCACTCAGAACTTTTTTTTTAATTTCATCCATTTGTCTGCAAATTTCATTGATGTTATTTTTTCAAGAGCCTAATAAATACTCAATTGTGTAAACTAACCACATTTTGTTTATCCGTGCTTCTCTTGAGGGACATCTATGTTGTTCCCAATTTCTGGCTATTATGACTAGAACAGCAATGAACACGGTTGAACAAGTGTCTCTGTGGTATGATGAAGTGTCCTTTGGGTACATGCCCAAGAGTGGCGCATAGCTTGATCATGAAGTAGATCAATTTCCGTCTTTATGATAGACTGCCATGTTGATTTCCAAAGTGACTGTACAGGTTGTGTTCCCAACAGCAATGAAGAAATGTTTCCCTTGTTCCACATCCCCACCTGCATGAGCTGTCGACTTGTGTTTTTGAAAATAGACATTCTGACTGGTATAAGATACAACCTCGGGGTCATTTTGATTTGCATTTCCCTGATGACTGAGGATGTTGAACATTTCTCTAATTGTTTCTCAGCCATTTGAGATTTTTCTGTTGAGAATTCTCTGCTTAGATCTGTATCTCATTTTTAAATTGGGTTATTTGTTTTTTGTATCAATTTTCCTGTGTTCTTTATTTATTTTGGATATTTTCCCATTCAGTAGGCTGCTGCTTTGTCTGAATGGCAGTGTCCTCTGCCTTACAAAGACTTCTCAGTATAACAAATTTCAGTTGAGTGATTCATTGGCTAAGAATTGAGATAACAACACAATTATCTTAATCTACTTAGAGATATTTATTCACTGCCCACTGTATACCAACATGCTGATAGGAAGTATTTATTAGTTATTACTAACACTACAAAAATCAAGTTTATCCCTTTAGTTCTTCTCTTTTAAAGATTTTAAAAATTATCTATGTGTATATATGCAAGTCTGTATATGCACACGCCACATGTATGTATGTTCTTAAGAGGCCAGAAGAGGTGTCAGATCCCATGGAACAGGAGTTAGAAGCTGTGAGCACCCCAATGCCAGCGCTAGGACTGGGATCCTCTGGGAGAGCAGCACGTTCTGTCAACTACTGAGCAGCGTGTACTGAGTCACCTCTCAAGCCCGTTTATTTTAATTTTGTGTTTTTTCAAATGGAGCTGATGGCTGAGCCCAGGGCCTTCTGCTTGCCAACTAAGTACTCTGCAACTGAACTAAACGCCCAGCTTCCTTCCTTTGTTTTAGTTTTGTCTTTTTTCCCCCCTGGTGCTAAAAACGAAACCCAGGGTCTTGAGCTTACTTGGCAAGTAGCTCTGCCTGAGCTAAATCTGCAGCCTTCCTCCTTCCTTTTAAACAGACCCCCCTATGTCAGGCTGTGCTAAACACAGGGGGGATGCACAGGCAGAAAGCCTAGGAATACCCCATCCTTCACAAGTTTTATTTGGGAAAAAGTAACTTGAAATGTTAAATGCCAATCAAGGGTAACACATGATTACAGAGCCGGAAGTGGCAGTTTTCTTAGAAGTCACTGTAGGAAGAGATGATGGGGAAAGGGTTTTGAAGTCAGTAGGCACAAGGTGAGCTGAGCTAAGTGATCCAGCTCTGTCTTTGACCTTTGTCCTCACTGTTCACACGTACTTGGCACATCTCCAGGGTCCAAGGAGCCTCAAAGCAAACTTCCAAGGCCGCCTTCAGTATTCCCCCAAGCCTGGCTCTCCTGTGTTATCCTTTGGTTCTCTTATAAATGTCTCCTCATTTTGTCTGGCCACTGAGACACAAGAGTGCTCCAAGGCAGGTATGGTGGGCAAAAGGAGTGGGCTCATTTAGGAAAGACATTAAGAAGGTAAAATTCTGGACTTCCTGTCTAGATAGATGGGGGAGAGGGAAGACCCAAACTTGACATTTGGAATGCTGAATTAGGAAACTGGCTAAACTATTGAGTCGGAAATGCCAGAGTTAAGAAGACGCCACAGATATAAGAGGAATGTCTAGTGTGTGGGTTGAAGCTTGCAAAAGGAGTCCCTGGCTAGAGGAACAGGCGTAGTTAGTTCTTGATCGTTGCTTTGTAAAAGGACCAGAGTTTGCTACTTCAGTGTGTCTAGCAGGGCCATCTGGCATTGTGGGCATAAAAATGATATTGCCATTGTGTCCATGGTTCTGTGCTTCACAAACTGTTCCTTTACACATCTACACATTCCACAGATATTTTTAAATATATTCTGTTCTCCTGATTTATTATTATTACTATTTATTATTATTATTATTATTATTATTAGTAGTAGTAGTAGTAGTAGTAGTAGTAGTAGTAGTGGTAGTAGTAGTAGTGGTAGTAGTAGTGGTAGTAGTAGTGGTAGTATTTTGGGACTCTCTGGGACTATCAGTGCTTCCCCTGTTCTCTGGGTTCACCATTCTGTAGCTTTACTGATAAGATTCATGGTACAATCCCTAAAGAAATTTAAAATCATTTTCAAATAGCCAAAATATCTGTTTGTTTTATGCTTTAATTAATAAATTAGCTAGTTGTAAACAAGTAAAGATGTACTTCCCACCCACAATGAACATACTGTATGATGAATTTCCTATGGTTTCTGGTAGGAGAAGGGACTCTGATGTCATCACTACCACCCCACAGGCTTGCCCTGGGTTATATACATGCACAGAACAAGGAAGGAAGCCTGTGTTCCACGTCTTACCTTAGCACTTACCGGACTTGACATCGTTCATGATTCACACATTTAAACACTACTATTTTAGGGTTTTACAAATGGACTGTTAAAATAAACACTATATATAATGGAAAAGATAAACATGTGATGCTCTTGTTATATATTCCTAATACCTTTCCCTTTTCCAGTCGTCACACCTCGTGAATAGCCATACTTGAAGGATGTGAGGTTTTTTAATGGACTAACTTCCTTTTAAAAATCTTTCTGTAAATCTCAGTACGGCTGGCACGTTTTCACTTTCCATCAAACATCCAGGCAGCCTCACAAAAGGAGCTTAAGATTTGATGTGGCTGTTAGGAAATTTTAAACAGACTCGAGTTTACCACACTATACTGACTATTCTGGTAGCGGTGGGTTTTTTTTGGGGGGGGGGTGATTGTTGCTGTTGCTGTTGCTGTTGTTGCTACTATTTCTGTTGTTGCTAATGTGGTTGTTGCTGCTGTTTCTGCTGCTGCTGTTGTTGTTGTTGCTGCTGCTTTTACTCTGACAGTTGGATGGAGATTTTAAATGATTTCCATTACAGAAGAAGAATTGGGACAAACCAGGGGTGCACTGCAGGAATTAAAACCCCACACAGCTTGTGTTCATGTAGGGATGATTTACATTAGCATTATACAGCCCTATTGTTCTTTATAAAGCACACTGCTACTTCGAAATCCAGTCAGTAAAGTGAACACCACACAACAGAGCCAGAGAAAAGAAGGTCACTAGTGAAGAGGACTCAGTCTTGGCACCTTCAAAATGATTACACAAAGACTGGTTCTGGCCAAGAATTCAGGCTGTTGTTGGAAAGAACAATCTGGAAAAAACAAACCGATTGACAATGAACAAGTGGGAGTCAAGAGATCAGTAAAACTCAGGGTGGGCAGGATCCAGCATTCCTCCCACCCTCCCTGAACTACTATGTTACTTCTTGATTAACATCTTCCCCAAACATCCTGCTCAAGGATTAGGCATAGGACACAAGACACATACAGCCTCATCAACATGCATTATTTGCCTCTCTCTTGCTTTATCGATGCCCTGATGCTTCCTGACATAATGTAAGCTGCCCATGGGGTGTGTGTGTGTGTGTGTGTGTGTGTGTGTGTGTGTGTGTGTGTGTGTACTGGTGTGCATGCTTTTTAAGTTCAATAGTTTTTGTTACCTCTAGTTTTTATTGTTATCTTACTTGTAATAAGAACTTGATTAAACATTGAAGATAACCTTTTTGCTGAGTAGTGATATAATACTATAATCCATCTACTAGGGAGGCAGAAACAGGAGGTTCGTGTTCAAGGCCACCCTGGCCAACTTATGAAGATCCTGTCTCAAAGTATTATATAGTTCAGTGTTAGGATGCGTGATTGTATGCAGCCCTGGATTCCATCTTTAGGCTTGAAGAACAGGATTTTAAGCTTGGATTCAGGGATGAGGGGGTTGTTTGTTTGTTTGTTTTACTAGTTATTGTAAACAGAGGCTGCTTTTAAAAATAAGAAATAGGAGAACTAATTCATGCTGCTATTGTCTCCTTTAATGAAAGAAATTCATTTGAGGGGAATAAGTTGGCTTTGGAAATCTACCACTCTCTGAGAATGCGCATCTTGTGTACCATTAGAAGCACTCATATTGGGAACTGAAGATGTATTTTTAAGTATTAAATCAAGAAAACCCTTTTCAATGAAAATGTATGAACTGGTCAATGAGAAAGCATTGATGTCCTCAGGTAGGGCCTCAGGCAATCAGCGAATAAGAATAGGGACATGGCCATCTGGTAACCTCATTTACAGATGACAGCAGAAAAGAAGGTGAAGACAAGGCTGTCAGTCACTCTGCATAGCAAAGTTTCAGTGGCTGAGCAAAGAGGTGCACCCATACTAGGTATTTAGATTGTATAGTATCAGAAGCCTCATAATAAAGTGTGTTTCAGTCATGAGGTTAACCTTTTAAATTAAAACTAATCTTTAATTTCTAAAATATGCACATTGTATAAAATTCGGAAGGCTCTAAACCCTACACAATGAAAGTTAGCCATCTAGGAGTCATCAGCCAGGAGCCATCTAGGAAAGGTTAAGGCTAGCAGGTGGCCTTCCTGGAGGTGGCCCGCCCTTTTTGCTTAGCCTAAGATAGATGAGCTCCAAGAGGCAAGGTCCCAAGAGACTTTATCCCAGGATTTCTTCTTGCTGCTGATAAGCATTTTCCTATCACTATCACATAGCCTATGGATTCCTGGGCATCAGCCCACCCTATTGGGCAGATTTCCTGCAGATCAACATATAGACAAATTTTCATGAATTAATGCTGTTTATATGAATTAATCATTATATAGAATTCTTGATTTGATTCAGCTACTTTTAGGAAGAAAGCTTTAAGAGATAGTTTGAGTTGAGATGTGTGACAAAGTTAGAATCCAGAATATAATGTGCCCACTTCTCATAGAGTAAGTAAAGACTGCATAAGAACTACAGTGGGCTTTCATATTATACTAAAAGGAGATACGAGCTTGGGACGAATTTGTGTTCAAGGGAAAGCATTCAGGTCCATGGAGAAAAGCCACAGGCATGCACCATGGTAAGACAAGGGCATGTGCAAACTGTTGCTTTGAATTTACAGAATGAAGCAGTGCTCTGAACTTAATATGAACATCCTTTTGTTACTTCTGTTTTGTGTAACATTTATCTATGAGGTGATTGTATAAGAACTTTGTCTATAAAACGGCCAGAGAAAAGAAATAAAGATAATGGGTGGTTCGTGGGGGCTCTACTCCATCCATCCATCCATCCATCCATCCATCCATCCATCCATCCATCCATCCATCCATCCATCCATCTATCCGTCTGTCTGTTTATATGTTCAGAGTTTCTTGCTGGACATTCTCTCTGGCCCCAGATATTTAAGTTTTGTTCTGTCAGTAGTATTGACCCAATAAATTTCCCAGTCACTGTCACCAGGGCCAATCTGCTCCCCATTAGCTGCCTTTCAGACCCGGAAACCCTGTAGATGCTGGGAAGGTCACCAGAAGTCAGACTCCTACTCCCAGCCCACTGTGTGAAGTCCACCCCTCAGAGCAGTCATTAGGAGCTATCTTTTATGTAGGAAGTCTATGAACAAACAAGGAAATGGTATTCTAGTGTATTCTTGCATTTTACACATACAAATTTATTTTTATATTATTTTATGGTTCAAATAGTATTTCAGAATAACATTTTAGGTAATTCTGTCTTGAGTGTGTTGGTCATTTTCAACCTTCATGTTTCAATTAGAAATAATAATAAATCAAATAACCTCATTGGCACCATTTCACATTGGGATTATCCTAATAAAAAGATAAATTCCTAACAGTGGGTTGCTAGGTCAGTAGGTTTATTTATTTTTGAATCTTTATGATAAAATGTATTAATTTTTAAGTTTATAGTGGTGCTGAGTATCCTCTTGCTTCACACAGCATCTTCTGGACCATTCCCTATTATAGCTAATATTAATATTAATTTATACCCCACCTCCGATCATTTACCTCCCAGAAAAGAAGGCACAAAACCTCTATGCTTGTAATAAGCCTTAGATGGCCCTAGAGCTGAGCAGATATCTATCCTCTAAGATATTAGTATCAATAACCGCGAGTTATAACTTGTCATGTTCCACCTGGGCCGCTCTTACTCCAACTAGACAGCCCTCATGGCCATGCTTTTATGATTTACCTACCCCATGGCATCTTCTCCTCTCTCCACTTTCTCCCTTCTTCTCCTCTCATGCCTCAGACCCCAAGCCCAGGAACCGAAATTCTCCTTACTTCTCTTCTGCCCAGCTACAGGCTGCAGGCATCGTTAGTCAAGCAACAGTTGTACATTAAAGAGCCAGGTTCCATAGCATCGCTTGCTGTGCATGAGGATTTCCTCATCCGTGGAGGCGACCAGCCTCTGGGCCAGCATTTAGCATCACAACACATAGCAACAGACCAAACCTCACCAGTTTCCACCAGCCAAACTGAAACTGTGCATTAAATAGTGAACTTCCTCTTCCCCGAGGCACTGACAGCTACTTCTCTTCTCTCTGTGTCTGTGGCTGCTCTTGCGAGTGGAATCACAAACCACTTCTCTTTCTGCAGTTGGCTTTTTTCACTTAACTAGTGTCATCAAGGTTCACCAGGCTGGAGCCGGTGTCAGAATTTCCTAAGACTAACAATGCCTTGTATGATGATCAGTGAACACTTTAGCTGTGCCCACTTCTTAGTTTCTTTGAACATGAGATATAAATATCTCTCTAAGATCCCATTTTAAAACATTTATTGTGTTATGTATGGAGGTGCTGGGCCATAGTATGTGCAGTTAAAATGTGTCTTCATTGCGGAGGTGCCTTCCCTAGTGAATGTAACAATTTACAGCTGCAAACGGGTCTCCCTTTATTCCAACCAGCATTGCACTCATGTAATGCTTTTTTAATAATAGTTTTTATATTTGAGATGGTAATACAATTACATCATCTCTCCACTTTCTTCCCTCCCTCTAAGCCCTCCCTCTAAGCCCTCCCTCACCCTTGCTCTGTTTCCAGTTCATGGCCTCTTCTTTCATTAACTGTATTATTTGTCCTGTAATGGTTTGACTTTTGGGGGGTGTGTGCGTGTGCGTGTAATTTTATCATAGCCCTTATATTTACCTTAAAGTGAGTGGAATGGAGCTTTGGTTTATATGTAGACTGTTTTGGAAGAGAGCATTTAAGGCTAGGGATGCAGCTCAATTAGCAGAGTGGTTGCCTAACATGCACAAGCCCTGGGTTCTGAGTTCAGGGTTCCCAGTACTGGGCATACGTGGCACAATCACACATCCACGTCTAATCCCAGCACTTGGGAGGTAGAGGCAGGAGGGTCAAGGGTTTAAGGTCATCCTCTGTGGTTTAGAAAACTGGAGGCCAGCCTGGACTACATGAGACACCTCTCTCTCTCTCTCTCTCTCTCTCTCTCTCTCTCTCTCTCTCTCCCTCTCTCTCTCTCTCTCCCCTCCCCTCTTCTCTCTCTCTCCCCCCTCCCCTCCTCTCCTCTCCTCTCCTCTCCTCTCTCTCTTCTCTCTCTCTCTCTCTCTCTCTCTCTCTCTCTCTCACACACACACACACACACACACACAAGATAACATACTAATAGAAAATTTGAAGTGTGTCAAGGTCAACAAATCAGGTGATGAGTACCACAATCACCACAGGAATGTTTTACTGCCCGTGGTTTCTCAGAGGATGATGCCATGGCATAAACATAAAGTTGGACAGGGGCCAGGGGCAGAGAATGAGAGTAAGTCAGGAGGCTGACAGAAAGGAAGGGCTGGGAAACAAACTCTACTGTGGCTTCCAAACTAAGGAATAGGCAAGTTAAGGAACAGCCAGTTTGAAGAATCCCCATGGGTTCTGGGGTGATAGGTGCAGGCCCTGTCTGTCTAGTGTCTGGCTCTGAGGTACTTACAGCAGAGAGGGTGTACACCCTGGATTAGTCAGGTTGCATTTGAAATGTGTGGCTGGGGAGGAGATTGGGGAACAGGGTCAAAGGAAGGATGAAATGAGAGAAGAAGGAAACTGAAGGCTAGGTGACTCAGGCATAGCAGGTTATCAGGTTGTACGTAATGAGACGCAGCCACCTCACGCATACTGGGCGGATGCAGTGCATCAGCTTTGTAGAAACCAGACATGTGGTTACTGTAGAGGCACCTTCATGCTTCATTCTGTGTGTGTGTGTGTGTGAGTGTGTATCTGTGTGTGTGTTAGCATTCTCCTGCACATTTGTTGACTTGAATTTTTCTTACAAATTCAGAGGTATTCTTCGTGTTTTATACATTATGAAGGCCGTTGGGAATAGTGTGCATTCTTTTAGTTTATTGAATAACTGTCTTTAGCCTGCCCCCGATTGTTTATTCCCTGGGCGGAAATTCACCTTTCAATGGGCTTGGATCAAATAATCATTTCTTTGCAGCTCTGGGATTTTGTTATACTTCGAGAGACCTTTGTCACTCTGAGGCTGTCGTGAGGCTCTGAGTCATAGTTTAACCTTTGCTCCATCTGGTAGAGTTAGTGCAATGGCAAACAGGAAAGCGACTCACTTAGAACCCAACGCCAAGCCCATTACCTTCCGTACGAAAGCACTGTTCGGATGCCTGCCCACGTGAACCAAACGGAGGCAAACAGGGACACCTGGGTAGGGTCCAAAATATGAGTGGGAGGGCACAAGCATCGGCTGGTATCAGTCCTCAGAATCAGAAGATGGCTTCGCTACTTGTAATGGGAACAGCTAAGCACAGGCAGGCTTGGAATAGCTTCATCTTAATGATTTGATGGGGAAAGAGCAGTAGGTGCTGAGGTGAATGGATAGACCAGTTCTTATTCCAGCTCTGTGCTGGCTGTCAGGCAGTCGTTTGGGTTCTCTGGACCGTGATTTCGATTACTGATACAGTTTTCAGCTCATTTTCCTTCTTCAGAGCCGCCTCACTGCTTACTGCGATGACCCCCATCATTTCTGGATTCTTTTGGTCTTTTCTCTCCTGCTCTAGAATCCTTACACAGTCACTCTCTGTATTCAAATCACCATCAGCCTCTCCCCATCCATCACCATCAGCTCCTTCCCCTGCATCACCATCAGGCCCTCCCCCTCCATCACCATCAGGCCCTCCTCCTCCATCACCATCAGCCCCTCCCCTCCACCACCACCAGCCCTCCCCTCCACCACCATCAGCTCCTTCCCCTGCATCACCACCAGCCCCTCCTTCCACCACCATCAGCTCCTTCCCCTGCATCACCATCAGCTCCTTCCCCTCCATCACCATCAGCCCCTCCCCCTCCATCACCATCAGCCCCGCCCCTCCATCACCATCAGCCCCTCCCCCTCCATCACCATCAGCCCAGCCCCTCCATTACTATTAGTATACACACACACACACACACACTCACACACACACACACACACTCCATCTCCCCCACTCCCTCCAGGGGGACCACTGGGAAAACCTTGCATAGGCTACATATGCATGAATTGCATACAGCTCATTTTCCCTCACCAGCCTTGATACACAGCAGGGTGTGGAGGAAATGCAGGTTCACAGGCAGAAAGCCTTGAGAAGCCATGTGGCTCATCCTGTGCAAAACTTTCTAAAACTCCTCGTCAGCACAGGTGTCTGTCCACATCCCCCTCGGACCCGTCTGAGGGGCTCCAGGTGCTGCCTCCCCGCCCGCCCGCGAGCTGACCCTTGCTTCCTGTCTCCACCCGTTCTCCCCTTGATGTCTTTGGCTCCTTCACTGTTTATGAAGCAGTGGTCAGAGCTCTTTGCACACTCTTCCCACCCAGCATCCCGTGGTCCTTTCCAGGCCCCGGCATAGACTGGCAGCAGGAGGAGCTAGAAAATACTTAGAGTAGAAGCTTCCCTGGCTGGATCATTAAGATTGCCTTTTCCTTGCCCTCAACAGTCAAATCCCCTTGCAACCCATCTACCGTCCCTTGTGTTCCTGCGCCCTTTTTGCCTACAAGCTTTGGATTTTCCACTCTGCTGGTACCTTTGCTCGTCTCCTCTTGTACTAAACATGGACTTGCACAGTGCTTCAGAGTAGCCATTTTTCAAGGCCAGCTGCGGTCCCAATTTTTCCTCAAATTACCTCGCTTCCAAACAGAGCCTGACTCTGTCTCCTTCGATAACCTCGCCCCTGCCGTGCTGCCCTCGTCTCCGCCCACTTTTCTTTCTTCTGAAAGCTAATCTGGAGCGACTTTGGGAAACTGCGAGCAGGAAGCAATGCTCCTCACAAACTCTACCCGTTTCGTGTATAACTGTGATAGGTTTCAGGGAAGTGAGTATACACCAACTGTAAAAGCAAATGAAAAATGGAGAGACTTTTTCTATCTCCGAATGCAGTTTCCATATGAAGGCAACCTAAGTTCTCAATGATTTAAATCTTTCCCATTACAGCCATCGCACAACTATCCTATTTTACCTCACCAACCGACCCAACCCTCAAGGGAAATGAGACAGAGAAGGAGTGGTTGTCAAATGTTTTTCTTTCAGGAAATTGAATACCCCAGGTCTAGAGAAGCTGCACTATTCCAGTTGGCACAGGCTACAGGTCTTCTCGGCTTCTCTAACCCTGCTCTCTGACACCCCTGACATGTCTGTCTGCAGAGCTATGTGGCCATTGCAGACACACTGAGAATCTCTACCTAAGGTCAGTGTGTTAAACACCAACCTGTATTCCAAATGAAGGCATCTGTCTTGTTCAACCTGCACAGATCCCCACATTGGCTGGGTCCCTCCGGGTGGGTTTCTAATAATTGGATTAACAGGGTTTTAAAATTTACCTAAATGTCTGGCTCGGTGGCTCATCTGCTAAGAGCGCTGCCTGCTCTTCCAGGAGAGGTAGGTTCAGCTCCCTGCCCCGGTGTGTAGGGTCTCAACCTTCTGTAACTCCAGTCTCAGGAAATACAACACCCTCTTCTGGCCTCCAAGAGCTCTGCATGCATGTTGTATGTGTGTGCGTGCGCATATGCACGTGCACGCATGAGTGTACTAACACACACACACACACACACACACATTTAAGGATACCCCCATAAAATACAAATACATGAGTAAATAAACAAAACCTCAAAAAAATTAAACATTTCCTCAAATAGGATAGAAAAGAATTAAAAAGAAACCCTCACTAACACCATTATTTTTCAGTGATATGCTTTATAAAAATTGTTTTCTTTAACCAATGAAAGTAAGAACTTTGGCATTTGCACAAGAAATCTTTCAGCTTTCGGCTAACTTGCAAAGTGCTTTGTGTTTGAGCAGAATGTGTCTAGAGTGAATCCTGCCACGTAACCATGGAACACGCAGTGTTTGGACAGCATGAGGACTTGTTTGCCTTCGCTGTCAGTGCTGTCATAAATTTGACTTAGCCTCAGGAAGACAGCATTAACCGCTAGGTTAAGTAGGGACATTAGCACCCTTGAAAGTACATTGATTTAAAAATATCTCCTGTCTAGAACATTATATAATAGTTTTGATAAGATATAATTTCAGCTCAGACAAGATATAATTTTTAATTGTTTTTGTTTTTCTAAAATATAAAACAAAGTCAGAGGAGGAATGGTACTGAGGGTACTGCATGACCTTTTCCTTGGAAAATTAGACACTTCCTAAAAAAACTCACCAGGAATGTCAGGAAAGCTAAAATGTATGATGGCCTGCTAATGATTGACAGTTGGTAGATGACATCCCTCCCAGGGAAGTGTCGTGCATGAGAGAGAGAGAGAGAGAATTTGTGTTTGTGTTTGAATGTGTGTGACAGTCTATGTGAGTATGTGTTGTATGTGTGAGAGTGTATGGTAGGTGTATGTAAGAATTTGTGTGTGTCATGTGTATGCGAGAGTCTGTGTGAGTGTTTGTTGTATGTATGAGAGGGGGTGTGGTGTGTGTATTAGAGAGATTGTGTATGTGTGTGCTGTATGTGTGACAGTCTGTGTGAGTATGTGTTGTATGTGTGAGAGTGTGTGGTGTGTGTGAGAGAGTCGGTGTGACTGTGTGCTATATGTGTGAGAGACTGTGGTGTGTGTGTGTGTGTGTGTGTGCAAGAGATTGTATGTATGCTGTGCGTGTGAGAGAGTCTGTGTAAGTATGTGTTGTATGTGTGAGAGTGTGTGTTTGTCTTGTGTATGTGTAAGTATGTGTGTGAGAATCTGAGTGAGTGCACTGTATGTGTGAGTGTATGTGAGAGTGAATTTGCATGTGTGTCTTGTGCGTGTGTGTGTATGTGTGAATCTGTGTGAGTGTGTTGGGTGTGTGAGGTGTGTGTGTGGGTGTTGTTTGAATGTGTGTGAGTGTGTGTGTGTGGTGTGTGTGTGTGGTGTGGTGTGGTGGTGTGTGTGGTGTGTGTGTGTGTGTGTGTGTGTGTGTGTGTGTGTGTGGTCTGTGTGGGTGTGTTGTGTGTGTGTGTTTTGTGTGTGTGTGTGTTTGGGTGTGTGTGTGTGTGGTGGTGTGTGTGTGTGTGGTGTGTGTGTGTGTGTGTGTGTGTGTGTGTGTCTGTGTGTGTGGTGTGTGTGTGTGTGTGTGTGTGTGTGTGTGTGTGTGTGGTGTGTGTGAGCCTGTGTGGGGTGTGTTGGGTGTGTGTGTGGTGGTGTGTGTGTGTGTGTGTGTGTGGTGTGTGTGTGTGTGTGTGGTGTGGTGTGTGTGTGTGTGTGTGTGTGTGTGTGTGTGTGTGCAGAGCATGGTCTCCTTGGGCAGCACTCACTGCAGCACACACTGGCAGTGCCCTGGGACGGTGTCTACTGCAGGGTTTGTGGCATGCGTTCGTTGTCATCACCATTTCAGTGTTCGTATGGAGAGCCAGGAAAGTTGAGTTTAGGCCGCCCCTAAGGTAGAAAATGTTTATAAAACACTTGGGAAAGAAATAGTTCAGTATCACCCATTTCTCTAAAGTGGAGAAAGGGAATAAAACCAGTCATTAAATGATTCATAATCATAACCAAGTTGTACCCTAATGATACAAAATGCTTTGGCATAGCAGATATATACTGTTAACGAACTTGGAGGTCTTTTCTCTGTGGCCCAGTTCTTGCTTCTTTTGCTACATGCATATGTGTGTACACACATGCACACATTCACATGTATTCTGCATGGCGGCACTCCCTTATGACAAGGTATGTACCAGAAAGGACAGAATCTGAGCCTAGGAGAGATCATTGCCTCCTCTTCTCGTGGAGATGTTGTAAGTCAAAGTTAGTATTTTCCAGAATTCCATTGTGAAACTCACACTTATTATTATCTCATATATTCACAGTTTCCCCTCCCTCTTTTCCTCCCAGTCCCTCTTCCCCACCTCCCCTCTCTCCTCTGTTTCTCTTCCAAAAAGGAAGGACCTCCCAGGGATATCAGCCAAACATGGCATAGCAAGTTACAAGACTAGGTACCTCCCTTCATATTAAGGCTGGATGAGGTAACCCAGTAGGAGGAAATGGGTCCCAAAAGCAGACAAAGAATCAGAGACGCCCCCTCCACACACACATACACTGTTAGAAGTCTCACAAGAAGACCAAGCTACACAACCATTATGTATACACAGAGGACCTAGGTAAGACCCATGCATGCCCCGGATTATTGGTTCAGTCTCTGTGAGCCCCAGTGAGCCTTGGGTAGTTGATTCTGTAGGTTGTTTTCTTGTGGTGTCCTTGACCCCTCTGGCTCCTGTAATCCTCTCCTTCTTCCACGGGATTTCTCAAGCTCTACCTAATGCTTGGCTGCCGGTCTCTGCATCTGTTTCCGTCAGAGGCTAGATAAAGCCTCTGATGATGATTATGCTAGGTTCCAGTCTACAAGAATAACAGCATCATTAGAATCATTTCATTGGTGTGTGTGTGTGTGTGTGTGTGTGTGTGTGTGTGTGTGTGTGTGTGTGTGTGTGTATGTGTGTGTGTGTGTGTTTGGCTCCATCCTAGGTCTCTGGGCTCCCCAGTGTCCTGCACAGGCTTCTACCCATGGAGTGGGTCTCAAGCTGGACCAGTCATTGGTTGTCCACTCTCACAAGTTCTGCATCACCTTTACCCCAGCACATCTTGCAGACAGGACAAACTGTAGGTTGAAGGTTTTCAGGCTGGGTTGGTGGCCCAGTCCCTGCCCTCAAACCCTTGCCTAGCATCAGAGGATGGCTGGTTTAAGCTCTGTATCCCCCATTACCAGGCGTCTTCGCTAATAGATTGCTAGGAGCATCCATTGCACTAGGTCTCTACCTCACCTCTGAATGTTCTCTGTCCAGCTGTCTCTTCCAGGACAAAATCAGAATTGGAGAATTCCATGGTGAAACACCAAACTCGTTTTTAAGACAATTCATTCAACCAAGGAACACTGCTAATACCATAGGAAACTTAAGATATACAACAAAACTCACAAAAAGCACTTTTGCTGGCATGAGAAGCAAATCCAAAACTAAGCTCATCCAGGACACATACGCAGTTGGTCCAATGGGAATAAAGTTCTGCCCTCTGATGGAGACACAGACCTGAGGCCTCTCTGGTGGCATTTTAGGATGGGATCCTGGTTACTCCTTACTTCCCCTCTCTGTGAGGTGAATTGATCCAGGCTCCTACAGAGAGATTTGTGTTCCATGTCCACTGGTTTCTGGGCTTTTCTTTTCTGGTCCCAAGGGCTCATTATATCTCTAATGAGCAGTTCTCAAATGCATTTCTAAACCCTAGGTCCCTCCCCCCACCCCCGACCCTGAACTCCAGACTAAAGCCAAAAGGTGGTCTCTGCTTAGGTGTTTGAAGTCCATGTTCTCAGCTTCTCATTCCAGCTTCTTACACACTCACCGGACAGATCCCCTCTGCAGAGGTGTCCTATTTCAGTCAGTGACAGCCCCATCTTTCAATGTTACTCAGGCCGAGATACTGTGGCTTGCCAGAAGGCCTCTATTTGTTTTTGCGATCCACAACTGACTTTGACGATCAAATCTTGTGAGCTCCACCTCAAAACAGATGGACCTCACTGTGAGTGCTGACGTACATGCTTCCATCATCTCTCGATGGGGTTACTGCAAGCACTATCATCCTGGGTCTCCTATCTGCTCAGAATGAGCGGCATTCTTGTGAACAAGGCCTAAGAGACCTAAGCGCGGTGGCCCAGCCTCTGCTCACTGCAGACCTTTGTGCTTTCAGCTTGTCCTACTGTCTTGACCCCAGCAGACTAGACTCTGCTTTTCACACTCTCAAATGCTCCGGCTGCTCTCTGATTCCAAACTTTGATGATTCCTGCTCCCTTGGCTTGGAACTTCCTTCCTCAGATATGTTCTCAAGATTCCACTCTCTTGCTTACAGGTCTGTATTATGTGGTCATCACACAGCGGTCTCCCCTCCCCTCTGTGCCGTGTATCAGTTAACGCCACCTCCTCTCACCCTCTCATGCTTACTTGCTCTTATGTCATGAAAGTTCCTCCTGGTTTGAAGTCAAAGTGCAGGGTCTATCTGTGTCGGTCAGAGGAGCCCTTCCGTCCTCCAACAAGGCTTTCTGGAACACAGTACAAGTGTCTGCTAAATGAATTAAGGCAAATGACACACAGGCACATGCACATGCACACGCATGCACACACATGCACACACACACACGAACACACACATGCATGCACACACACTTCTTATCTCTGTAAGTATTTGGGTTTTAAGACATTTCTGTCTTCCCAGCTTTATTAACATAAGCTGCTATTGAATATTGGTTTATTTTAATTAGGTAGGCAAACTATTAGAGCCAAGCATTTCTCTTTGAGTTTGAATGAGTAATTTTTGCTAAAACCCCTCAGTAACATTAGTGACAGAAGAGAAAGAGTTGCACACCACAAAAGGAAACTGAAAATGCTGTCTGAGGGTGTCCTGACCGCATTCTCAAAGGAGATAGATGACGGTGTTCCTCTAGTTCCTTTGCTTCCTTCTAAAGAAATCACAAGACTCGCCTCCATTAAAGACACACTTCAACTTTTCAGATACTATAGATACATAAATATCATTTTACAAACACCGTTTCCACGTTGAAGGATAGATGTGAAGACTAAATCTTTTATTTTACAAGGCTTTAATGAGACATGAAACGTAACCTTAATTATACATCAATGAAAAGAAATCCTAAACGAGAGTTTACTGTAATCACACATATGCATTACAGCTTGAAAACTTTCTGAGGGGCGAGGGGCAGCTATTGAGAGCCCCGGACCAGCCAGCACTGTGTGTGACTCCCATGCCTCCTGTGCTTTGTACACAAGTTCCGTCCATCAGAGGCTGAAGACATTTGCTGCATCATTACTTTTCAGAAAAATGGCTTTCTCATTCGGTGATGGGTGACTCAACCAGATTCCTAAGAAATTAGTTCCACTCAGCATTTTAAAGGATAAGAATGTTCAGCCAAAAAGCGATAGTTAAGACCAGCATTAGCCACCGAGATGAAGCCAAGACTCTAAAACACAGACTTGCCAATAGTGTCCGCTTATGAGCACTGGCATACATTAGTGAATAGTTAAGGCCAAGGACTATTCCAACAAACAGGTTAAAGGTTATCAAAGTCTACAATATATTCTTAAATAAGTGACAGAAAGCGATTCCAAAAATAAATTTCTGTGTTAAAGAGTTCATTAGAAAAATCTCTCGAGTATAATAGAAAACATCATTTGGATCCATTGGACGTGCAAAGATAGTGCATTCACATGGCTTCATTGTTACTCTGAAAAAGACACACTAAAGAGGAATGCATAGGGGTTTTGCTATAATAAATCCATTTTCATGACGGAAATATCATTAGACTTCTATGGTTACATATAACAAACAGAATTTGAAACACATCAATTGTATAATATCAAAATCTTCTTATTCTTTTTTAAAAAGCAAAGGAGAAATAAAACTAATTATTGCTACTTACATTCAATATTTTGCCAAGCAGGTAAACAGTCTTGGAAATCTATATTTTATGTTTTGGTCATTTAATTCAGCGTGCATTTACCTTACTCTGGTAATTTAATTATATTATTAATAGTTTAATTGTCATTGTATTCAGCTGAAAACTTCATGTTGCATATTTGTAAAATAATACCTTGCTCTTTTTAAATTTTTTTTACAGTGGCTACATATTTGAAAATTTAAGTAGTCAAGTCAATAACTGTCCTTCCTAGTTATATTTAAAGACTAACTAAAATAGAATCTTTGTGCTTATATTTCAAAGGCTTGGTTAGTATATTAGAAATCTACCAAAACTTAAAGATCAAAGTTGTTGCTTAAACACTGCGCCCTGTCTGATCACCTCCTCCTATGACTGACCACGTACAGTTCCTCAGATTCCACTGAAGAGCATCTTTCCTCTCTGAAGTGATCCTTTTCTACAGTGATAAATGAAACTTCCTCCCAAGCCTTTTAACATGGCCCTCAGCATTCCACAATCAAGGAACTCCAGGCACTTACACTGGACTAAAATTATATATAGTTTTTCTGTGAATTTCTGAGAATGAAATAAGCAGTTGACGACTTAGGATTAAAATGAATAATATTTGAACTACTATGTCAAAATGTATCACAATAAATATATTTGTTCTAGAAAAGTCTGCTTCCTAGGAAGTTGATTCCTCAACAATATTCTTGCTTTGGGTCTAGCATTGGCCTTCAAAGTATAATTAAACGCTGTTTTTCCTTACCATGCCTTTCCCCAAGGAAGCCTTACAGTAGTCTCGCACCTTACACTAAACACTATCGTGCACAGAGAGGAGATGACAAAGCAGCTTCTGTATCAGGGTCTAACAGGCTATAAACAGTACGTGGGTCACCACGAAACCACAATCTCCAGGGTAGCAGTATTTTCCAATTTTGGAGAGGAAAAAGACATATATTATGCTACTATATTTTAAGGCATTTTAATGCCATATTGTGCATTAGATAAATAAATTTAGCTATATTATCCCTGCCCCCAAGCCCCATCCCTGACTTTCTTTTTGAGAACTAAACTACTTCTTGGACCAAAGAAAACACTATAGTTCTTAGCTCCAGATACACGAGCAACTGTACCCTGAAAAAGACTGGTGTATTTTCAAATGTGTTGTGTTTAGCCCTAGTGAAAATAAAACTTGAGTATACAGAATTTAGCTTGCTGAATAATTTAGTTTTTATTATAAAAAATAATAAAAATAGTAGGAAACTTTTCAACTAATAAAAATGAAAGGTCTTGCAATTATAATGTATAATCGTCACTATTTCCAGTGCTTTCGAGCATTCCTCATATAACAGCCACCAAGTCTGTTTTAGATATTTCCAGCTTTATTTTAAAGCTGTAAAGCTTAGAAGGGAGTGTTTAGCCACAGGAAGGGGATATAAACTGAGGCATTACGGTCAAGGCTGGAGGAATGCACTGTCCTCTTAGATAGTGAGTGCCCGGAGAAACAAGCATGAATTTATGGCTTGAAACTCTTGGGTCTTATCATCATCTTGGCCTTCTTGAAGGAGAACTTGTAGCCCCCTGGGTGTGCCTGACTTACACCAGGCCAGGTGCCCCAGAAAATCCCATTACGGACCCCTTTGTATCTCTGGTGATAATATTTGCCATTTAAGTTGGCAGAGAGACATGCATCAAACCACCAGCCTGAGCTGTAATAGAGCCCACAGTTCCCAGAGGGGTACCGGTCATTGTCTCTGTCTGGGGTGGTGAAAAACCTCAGGTCGTGGTTGTAATGTCGGCTAAAACGCAAGGCATCCCCTGCCGTGCCATTATAGTTACCGAGGTGTAACCGGTATTTGAGAAACTCGTTAGCCACGTAAAACTGATCGTACACGGCATAAAGTGTGAGACCATTAAAGTCTTCGAGATCTATTCTCAAAATCATGTCCTTACTCTTGGTCAGAAGATGAATTTTATCGTTGCCCAGCCAAAATTCTCGTTCAAGGTTCCCGAAGCCGGCTTTGTAGTCCCTCCACCCTCTGGTGAAGTTGGTGCTCCCATCAAGGCGAGCCTGCAGCACCGTCCATCCTCCCCCCGCGGTCTCCATGTCGCAGTAGACCGCAAAGCTGCTGTTCCTGTGGTCAGGCGTAACTCTGTAGGTCCCGCTGCTTCTCTTCCCTAACACATAGTAGTCAGAGCAATCTTTGTATATTAGATGTTGAACTGAAAGAGGGAAGAAAGCATTAAAAAAAATGGGGTTTCCTTAATCAGAGCTATGCGTTAATCAAGCTATGCGTCTGAGAATCAAGGATTCTCAACAGCAACTGGACAGTTTACTTGCTGGGTATAATGGAACCTGGCTCTGATACACGCTCCTGAATCTGGTTAACAGATGCTAACTAAGGCCTCAGAAACAACCATCAAGTACACAGGGCTGTCTGCCTTGGATGGCAACCATGGTGGCAACACTAACAGCACACAGTAGTAAGAGTAAATGTATACAAGGTTTAATGAGGACCAATGAGCTCCAGAAACTGCCAAACACTGTAACAGTTTTCACTGAACGCACACATCAACCTCTGGTGTGGGTATTGGGGGTGTTATGGTCAGCTTGCTTATATCGTTAGTCAGTCTCCTAGAAGATCAGAGACTTTTCCCACAGCAACTAAGTGTTGAGTGACAGATCTGGGACATAAAGTCAGATCTGCCTGACAGAGAGCTTTACCGTCATAATCATTATATTCCTAGGTCTTAAAGTTGAGGTGAGTCCAAGTCTTTTAGGACACGGTCAGCCATTGCTAAAGCAATTGTTACAGAAATCGTTACAGAAATTGTTACATATGTTCCAAAGGAAGCCTCAGCCTTCAGCACACAGCACTGTTCTGAGACTCACTCTAGCTTCATCTGAGAACAATATAAAGCTACTTTAGTTAAGGGTGTGTGTGCTCCCCAATACTAAAGCAGTGTCATCCTGAATTTACTCTTCAGGAAGGAATGGGCAGCCAGTATTCCACAGTTTAGTTTCTAGAAGCAGCAGCAGGGTATAGTTATGCTCGGCATAGCCATTTGGTGGTTTTGTAGAGCTTAGAGACCGACTATTTGTTTCCAGTTAATTTTAATAAAACTTGGAGTCAGGTAAAGAAAGTTTAATATAAGATAACCCGTGAGACACAAAAATCTGTTTGCATGTATATAGAGCTCTGGAGAGTCCTAAACTTTTAGGACAAAAGCAAATAATAGAATTTTTTGTGTCATTACAAGTAATGTTCAATGTCATATTTAAGATACGCCTTGTGATGTCTCTTTAACATGAATGTGTACCTTGGTCATTAGTGACATCATTCTATGACATGGTGATCTACCGTCTCCAGGAGATTCCAAATGAACGTGACCTCTACTATGTCCCTACACAGGATAAGCACTGATAATAACTCAGAGGTGACCTTTTAGGGTGTGGCAACCCACCCACAAAGGTCCTCAGAATCCAGGAATCGTGGAAACCAATGTCATGGGCACAGAAGGCAGTTAGGTCTGTGATCTTAAATAGTGGTAACATCACTAACTGGGATGGTGAGGATGGATGTGCCAGTAAGTCTCAAACTAAAAAGTTCTGTACACACACACACACACACACACACACACACACACACACACACACACAGAGAGAGAGAGAGAGAGAGAGAGAGAGAGAGAGAGACAGAGAGACAGAGAGACAGAGAGAGACAGAGAGAGAGAGAGAGAGAGAGAGAGAGAGAGAGAGAGAGAGAGAGAGAGAGAGAGAGAGATGCTTTTATTCCATGTATAAACTCTCCCATTCTCACTAGGTATTTGAGAGTCTAGCCCAGCACATTGTTTGTGAAAGCCTTATAAAGCTCAGGAACTGATCTAAGAAGAAGCCATCAGACACCTAAGACGGAATTTCCAGGGACCTGCGTGAGCATAGCCAGGAACCTTGCCGTATCCATCCTGTGTTCAAATGCAATAAACCGGGAGGAATCTGCTTCTGCTCGTCTGCAGGTCAGCCTAACAGGGAGGTCTAGAGACTGCAAGTGGTCTCTAAGGAGAACAACTAATAGCATTTTTGTCATTAGATCACTTACCATTTCTGCTGTCTCATTTGAGAAAACACTTGTTGCTTCTGCCATAACTTAACAGGTGAAAGTCTGACTAACTTATACTCCCTTGGGTTAATGTTTACGGCCACTATCTGGCTATACAGCTTTCGTGAACAAACTCTAAGAACCTCATTACACCTACCTGGATGTGGCTGGTTGTGTTCTTGGTTGGGGCACTTGAAACACTGGCTATCCAAACTGTTGACCACAGAGGTTAGATTTGCCACTTTGTTGTCCACGTAGTTCTCGATGTTGTTCATATTTACCAGTTGGAGCGTCTCCAGGCGCCCCTGCAGCCCCTGGATCTCCTCCTTTGCATTCTTCAGCTCTGAGGACAGCTTGTTCACCTGACTCTCCAGTTCCTGGACTCGATTGTCCTCGGCCGTCTCTGCTCCATTCCTGCCAGGGTCTGGATGTTCATCAGCCTGCAACTTGCAGTCCTGGCAGGATTTCTTCAGACTGTCCACAGCTTCCTTGAGGGTCCGCACTTCTTTGAGCACCTCCTCCATGCTGCCGAACTGCTGCGGGAGCTGGAGGGTCAGCGTGGGCAGGGTGAGCTGGAAGGGGCACTGGCTCCCCTCGCACCTCCCGCTGCCCTCCAGCCTAGCGGGGCAGGCAGCCTGGGCGCTCGCATCCTCCAGCCCTTCAGTCAGGTTGTGCTTCTCCGCCGCTCGGCAGGCAGCGAGGACCGCGGAGCTCAGCCACAACCAGCCAGGAAGCCTCATCCTTGCAGTGCAGCAGCCCAGCCTGACGCGGTGCTTTAATAGCCACGGCCGCCGCCGCCTGACTCAGGCGTTCTGTGTTCCCAGAAAAGGGCGGGCACATTTGCATCACAGTGTCAGAAGCGGCACTGGAGGAGAGGGTCCTAAGCAAGTGCAGCCAGCCAAACGCAGTCATCTCCTGTCGTCAAAACTCAATAGAACGCCTGCCGTGGGTGTCACGCATTGTATTCAAGATTCACCGTCTTGGTTTTTTTTTTTTTTTTTTTAATAAAGCACAAGGACAGTCTTGTTTAAAAAACAGTTGCTCAAAATATATTATACTTATTATTTCTTAGTGGAGGAAGACTTCAAGCGTCTAAATGTCTATGAACTTCTTCCCACTAAATGTCACCAAAATGGAAAGGATTCTGTTTCCTCGCTGGGGCCCTGCTTTCTTTGTGAAGGCTGGACTTTGTGTGAATTCTTAAGTGCTTAAAATTGCTCCTGATCAGAACAAAAGGCAGCTCTTTAAATGGACTCTCTGTGTCTCTCGTCTCTCTCATCTGTTTGTAAAAGGGAAGAAAACTGGAAGAGGAAAACAGTGCTGTTTTCT